>NW_027648673.1:0-64119 GCF_051294905.1 Botryllus schlosseri | reverse complement strand
GTTACACCAGCGTTTCGCGAACAATCCCTCCATTTGCAAGATACAGTGATTTTTATCGACATCGATTATTTGATGACTTGAAATTGACTCGTGAATTTTGCTCCGAGCCACGAGTCATATGTCCACATTTCTGACACGCCGAGTCAAGTCAAGTCATTTTAGTAAAGTGACTCGAGTCAAGTCAAGTCAAGTCATACGAAAACGATGACTCGAGTCATCCCAACACTGACGTAGTCCGTACTCCGTAGTGGTACGTTAGCTGCAACAGTATGGTTTGCTAGAACTCCTGCCAAAGTGTTGGAAGTTTATCTAAGCTCCTCACCATATGATTCGCGGAGGTGGCGGCTTAAAGGAGCTTGACATAAGTCGGCAGATTAGGGATCATGAAAAAGCATTAGCGGCATCGAGAGATGGTAAAAGTAGTCAGTATTGCCACCCGGCCATATTACAAATAGAAGTAGTTTTGTCCACTAAACTGCTGTGAGTTGAAGTAGGAAATGAAAGGTTCAAGGCTGTAATGACTCGAGTCACGATTTTCTGATGACTCGACTTGACACGAGTCATTTTCCCAAAATACGGAAATGACTCGAGTCAATTTGTGTATTGACTCGACTTGGACTCGAGTCATTGCGCATGACTCGAATCAAGTCATATGACTCGAGACTCGGACGACGAAGACCGTCGACCGACATTTCATTGAAATTTCGAAGAATAGTAAAGTAGCCACACTATTGGGATATCGTAAATTGGTACTGGTACTTGAAAATGCGACCAAAAACTGCTAAAAGTGAGGAAACTTGATATATTATAAATGCGGACCATTCGATATCACCAAGCAGAGCTATAAAAGTGGATTTAACATGACTCTAACTAGAAACTTAGCAGTCAACACAATGAATTGGACTCGGACTCGAGTCATAATACCATGACTCGGACTCGACCATCTGCTGGCTGACTTGACTCGGTGGTGAATTGAAAATGACTCGACTTGACTCTGGTCAAAACTGTAAAAGTGAGATTGACTTGTGACTTGGAGCCTTGTGACTTGGTTTGTAGATTTGGTTGCGGGTTCAAATACTTTTGGCAGCTAATCAGCTGCACGTACTGTCGAGATTGCGAAATGGATCTTCTCTACTCACGCTAAATGACGACTGATGCTAGAAATAAGAAAAATCTTCGCAGTTAGTGTGATGGATATTTCACGTGGTTCATATGGTGATTTCACTCATAAAAGTCTAAAGCAGGGGTTCCCAACCGGTGGGAAATTCCGCACTGGTGGGGAATTCAATGGTTTCTGGTGGGGAATAAAAGCATTTGTTAAACATTATGTACGGGATGGTCTACATATTTACGGAGATACATGCGCGATTACCGTTACCAATTAACAGCTCAGGAATGTAAGTATCGAGAATGATAAATTTAAAGTGTCCTCGGAGGACGCCGAAATGTCCTCTTTTTTGGGAATTTGTCCTCTTTTTCTCTGAAAGGAATTTAAATGCCACAAAAAATGCGACTCCGACTCATCGAACGTCTAAGTTTCGTAAAAAATCAGGAACCGAGTCAGAATGACGACCTTTTTTCAGTCAACACAATGCTATCGGCCGAAAAAATTTCAAAATCATCAGTTTTCTTGGAGCTTTCAGAATTTACCGCAAGTCCTCTTTTTAGGACTTCAAAATAGTGAAACCCTATTTTAAAGGGTATGTAGGAGTTTTGGGTAGTGGGGAATGAAGACAAAAAAGTTGCGAACCACTGGTCTAAAAAGTATAAGGAGCTTTTCCTGAAAATGATCTAATCAATTCGGATGGGCGCAATGCGTACCACATACACTCTTTACAGTTTTCACAAAATCAAGTTAACATTCAAGTTACCATTTCGGAGTACCAGTGTCGCTCGTGGGCAGTATATTTTCCTGAAAATAATGTATGGGTTTTAAACCATGGTAATTGGTATATGTTCTCGTATAATTAAGCCAAGGTGGAATCGCCTCGGTCAAAAAATTCTTAACGCGTGTTTGGTAACTGAGATGTTGTTTTGATAACGCGCCATTTATCCTATGGGAAAATTAAATAACCGCGAAGTTTAATATCGATGAGAATGCAGACAGGATATCGGATACTGAGATGTTCATTAGAGGGTGAATCGAAACGCATTCGTGAAAACAATGGCAGAGCACCACGCAACCGCATGTCCCATTCACTCACTGTGGCCAACAAAATCTTATCTCGTAATGAAAACGAATGACACGAAGTGTATTAATATCAATCAGAGGTTAATGCATATTAATCAAAGTAGGCGGCGATGGATTTTACGTCTCTTATGATAACTTCGTTTAATAAAAATCGATTGATTGATCAGTAAGTATTTGGCGAAGGAAGGCGAAACCACGGATTGATTTCGGCTATCGATGGCTCCGCATGTTATTACACAAACAACTCATATAAGGTGCTGATTCGCGGAAAGCAGTCCATTCCAACGAGCAGTCCGGGAAAGAGTGACAGCGTTTTGAATAGCAGCGTTTACGTAGGTTTCGGCGTGTGTTGAAGTAATTAATTTTGAGCATGCAAATTAGCAAGGCCTCTATAACTCTCGTTGATAGTACGCTGGATATGAATTTTGACTTGACTTCGTGTCATTTCGTTGGGCAACGTATATGCCGTTGGCGTTCTGATATATTATTGCCGAATATGCATGGTGGGACTGCCTGTAACGATGCCAATTTGGTGATAAATTATGCTCAATGCTCATGCTCATGCAGTCTATAAACGATGGAACGCATGCTCCACAGTGATTTTGGATTTCGTATAATGATTAAGACTTCAGAGAGTACAATCCCGTTATGGGACTGTTTCTAACCACAGAGGTTCCCAGCGTGTTAGTAATTTCACCGTAGTAAGGAGGAATTTGGCGACAGAGCAGGGGCGCCACCAGGCGCGCAATCGGGAGAGGTGACCCTTTCCCGACAACGGAAGGTTCCCTTAGCGAGAAAGACCAATTCCCTTGTATAGGCAATAGGCATCATGCATATTATCTTAGTTGGCGTTTTGGCTTGGCAAATCAAAGTTCGACTTCGTGTCTTCGCCGCATTCTGTTGTCGAGGTATTATCGTCAGTCAGTACAAGCTCGGAGCGAAATGTCTTATCGCGATGTTACAACATTTTGTTGATCAAATCATGATGTATCTGGGGCGAATTTTCGGTCAGCAATGATCGTATATTTAGGCCGCTCGGAAAACATTCGGTCCCTTGAGTTATTTTGCACCAATGTCAATCAATGAATCAGGATTTATCTTATTGAATTTCCGTTATCGTTGTCATCTTGCGGCAACCAATGAGGGGAAGTTGAAATCAAAGAATGGTGGTCAAAACTGTTAATGTTTCTGTACAATACTGGTATTTCGAAACAACGCGAACCTTTAAATTTATCCAAGTTTGCTCACACACACGTGAACAGACCATATCTTAACTTTTGAGTTCCGACTAAACAATAAGACCCAATGCAAACGGATCTATATTAATTAGTTAATATTGCTGAAATGAGTATGGGGGATTTTGGTATGAAAATGCTATTTAATTAGTCTAACTATAAAGGACTCTTTCAGCATGCGAATGTCAGTTTATAGCCTATAGCCTATATTTATAAGTTATAGCTACGTGTGTGACTTGCATATAATATAGAAGGGTAATTGCCGTGGCAATACGTATGTACGATGTATGTGTATAATCGACTGTAGAGGAATTCAAGGAGTCGACTCAAACTATTTAAATGCTTTTTGTACCTCAGCAAATCTTTTTTAGATTACCAATACCTAACAAAATCTCGTCGAATATGACTTCTGAATCGAAGGTATGTACCAATTGAATGAGCCAGGAGAAACCCGTAAGCTTGCATTAGATTTCCTTACTGTGAAGGAGAATACATCTCCGACGTTCCGGCTCGTAGTCTCGCTGGCAAATATTTTCCCCGGGATTGCCGTGGGTTAGCAGTGAGAGTGCGTCGGTCAAAACGTAGCCCCAAAAGATCGTTGATGCAGCTCATTGCTCAGACTCTGTTTTCTTCACTGTAATTTGCACCCCAGTTAAGTCGATCGCATTAAGCCTTTAAACGCGTAATTATCTCCATCAGATCGTTTTGTACGAAGATGAAGACTTTGGTGGAAAGTCCCGAGAGCTATCGGCAGCTACGCCAAGCTTAGATGCCTTTAACGACATTACTTCATCAGTTATAGTGCAATCCGGCACGTGACTAATGTGCATCGTGTACAGTTTAATAGAGAAGGCACATAAGCACTAACACAATTATTCCTCGTGTTAAGATGGTTGGTGTTTGACGGAGCTGAATTCAAAGGCAGTTGCTATACCTTGACTCCGGGACGGTATCCGAATCCGGGATCGTGGGCAGGAAAAGACGACGATATATCATCCGTTAAACCTGCTAATTAATAGCCAAATACCAGCTGTACGATCTATTTTATTACAACGCCACGAATATTTAACTCTATCCCGTAGTAAAGCATATAACAAATGCAGCTGTCTCGAGTTTAATGTGAAATTATAGCAGGTGTGCAAAACATGAAGGCGATTCACGCGACGCCAGATAAGATTACTAGATCGAGTTCAAGTAAGAATGCCGTTTTAGGCTACAGATGAGCAAGACGCTGGAATGTCAAGCAATAAATTCAATCATCGCGTATTTATCCCTACTTCGTGATTAAATGCAAACGGAATGATATTGCATTTGGGACCATATCATGTATATTATATCTCAGGATACAGATAACCAATGAACGTCGGTGAAACATTAATGATAAACAGTACAAATACATGAAAATAGTTGAGTTGTGTTTAAAACAAAAATCAGTATAAAACAAACATGTTTAATACAAGGCAGTCACGACGTCACGCATATTCAATTGTGACATCATAGTCTATTGATATTCACATTTGAAAATTTAGGGTAAATATAGCTCCTTTGACGAAATAGGCTTCCTCCCCCTGTCGTATACGGACCAAAATATCTGCAGGACTACATCGTCATGCAGAATTTTTACGGTCGGCGGTGATCATCATCAGAACATCCATCCCGTACCAATGATATATAGCTACCTACTACTACTGGTGAACCAACTATTTCGAGGGTTCCAACCATCCCATATCGTATACGTCGGCTATATCAGGTGGTACTGGTCGTCCGTAGGCTGATACAACATGCTTTTGGAAAGTATTTACACAATTATGGCATAATTGTACAATGTACAACTTGAAAAAAATTGCAAGGTGCATCCTTCGACTATCGCACAATCACAATTACAAAGTGTTTTAAACAACTATTTGCTTTATATGCAACCTTAGATGTATAGTTGACCCAAACAAGTTTCTCAAAGTAATATGCATTGAGGAAATATGAACGGTGCTACTGACAACTTCCTTGGTATCCAAGACCGGCATGAACTGCGAAACTGCTCCCAAATATACCATCAAATGCTTTCAGGCGTATTTAGTTCTCGGTGTATTAGCTTCAGAAAGCTGCGTCAGAGCGGAAGGAGGGTTAGGTCGTGTCTTCTCCACATTGGATTGTCAGTGCTATATCTCATTCGTGACTATGACATCACGTGAAAATTTTTCATGTAAATAGTTCGGTAAAGTAGATTTGACCGAGGGTTTGGACACTTTTGGCAGTTATACCCATTATATTAGTAGCCGGTGGTGGCAACTTTTGAAATTACAGGATACGTCCTCGCGGCTATCGCAGAATCACTAATGCCGCTAGAAATCGGTGCAGTCTTCGATAAAAAAATATTCAGCCGTTATACCCAGATATCTTTTGAACGGGTTTTGTATGACTTATCCAAAAACTAAAATCCAAAGAAAACATGATACGATTGTTGATATACAACGTTCTTTCCAATTCTGTACTATTGTTGACGATTTATCACTGACAGCCGAAAATATTCGGGTGTATTTCAATATGAATTAGTATTCAATGGTATATATTGAAGTTCTGTACCTCCAACAAACTCTTCAAAGTAATTTTGCCTTAAAACGTAGTGCGAGTAGGCTAAATTGCCAAGTATAGGCCTATATACTTAAAACAATGTGGAAGTTATTTGTTAGTGAACACTACTGAAAACAGTTATGTTCGCTATGTCCTCCGCAGTAATCTCAGCTGTAAGGCGCTGATGGTTGCCACTTCATCGATAGTACACGAACAGTACGACCATCGCTATTAGCATTAACACGCAGAACACGTTGACGATGATAGACGGCACTTTCTCTTCCGTGATATCTGTTATGACGGTCGCAGGTACGCTTCCAACTGCGGTTGTGTCCTCCAAACCGCAAAAAAGGTCGATACCCTTTTTGTAACATGGCTTGTCGGATTCTGGATGAAATGTATTTCGGTATCGGCACTGGACAAAGATTGTGGGAAGTTAATTGCGAAACGTTACCCTGTCCTGCCTGGTCCGGTTTTACCCTCTCACTGTTCCCTGGAAGGTCTCTGGTACTTTGTTCTTCGTCGCTTGAAAGTGCTGGGTTTACCACGCCAGACATTTCCACCTATTTGGCACGTAAGAGTAAATCGTATCTCAGCGAATGCGGCACATCAACATAATAGGACTTGGTACATTTTTGTCCTTGATGTTTTGTGGCATATACGCCGACTCTTAATATACATATACACGATCTGTGCCTATATGAGTACAGTGTACACGTGTATATGTTTAATAAACATTGTTCATGTACAGCAAGCGTGACTCGTTTCGCGCTATACAGTGGCATTTTCAGGAAAATAGGAAGTTACATTAGAATTAAAATTAAAGCATAGAAACATTTCAGAAATTAGACATGAATTAGTTTACCGATTTCTAATTAGTCGAATTAGACAACTAGAATTATCTGGTTGACCAAGTCTGATATTAATGCAATGCCTTACTTCAGCCCCCTTGGCAGTTTCCTTATAAATTGGTTTCCTTTCGGCTTTACTGTATCTCGTATACCATGTCAACCGGTAAAGCTGCGATGCAAGCGTCGGATTCATTCGTTTAATTCAGTCCAGCTTTTAAACCGCTACTTACGTGTTCTGCCGGAATCGCGGGAGTTAAATATGAAACCACTACGGCTATGACGAGAGTGCAGCCGGCCAAAATGAGCGCGAAATGCAGATAGTGAACCTAGAAATGAAGAAACTGATTTAGGGATGGCGGCATCGCTGAATAATCCCTTTCGCGGTATCACACAGGCTCGGGAATATTGCAAATTTCATGAGTATTTGCAGCTGCAGGCATACAAGGTTGAATTGAGACTTTCTGGGAATGATTGATCGATGCAGTGATCAGTTTTGTAAGAAATGCCGCGTTACGTATGCAGTCACGATGTAACAGGTGTGAAATATCATGCAGAGTTGCAGACCTGTTCGCGACGGCACGAATTCCTTGTTTACATGTAATGTGATTTATTTTATACGGAATATTTGCATCCGACATTTGCGCGACTGCCAAGTGAAGGTTCAACAACGGTTGTATGATACCATAATACTGATCTATTAGAGCTGGTAAGTTGGTTTTCTGCCGAAGACATCGACAGAGGCTATGACTTTGTATACGGCAATATATAAGTTACTACGGGCATGATTACCAGTACCATATTCCAAAAAGATAGCGTAACGGGGCTGAGCGTCCGACTTCTTGATTGGAAGTGGATGGGTTCAATCCTTACCCACTATACTGAATTCACACTCTTTTCACTAAGAGTTCATGCATAGATCTTACCTTATAGAGAACAGCTGGTCGAAATTCCTCTTCTCCGCATAGCGGTGCTCCGTACGCAAAATCCATGATCATACGAATCAATCCAATGACCAGTCCTATCATAAGCGCCCAAAACGCTCCCTAAAATACCATTAATAGACACCACGCGCGTTAATATACCAGATAAACGTGATTTATTACTCACGGGCTCGTTGAGTCGCGGCCAGAAAATGGCGAGAACAAAAATGACAGCGATGGGAGGACCCAGATAACTCGTGATGGACTGGATGTAGTCGAAAAGCTGTCCGCCGGCGGACACTTGCACGATTGGAACCCAGACGATGCTGATTCCCACCATCACCAGTATAAAGACTCTGTAAGGTAGATTTGCGTCATCAATATTTGAGCATTTACCAATAAACTTCACCCATGGCCAGATTTGGTCAGTGACGAAGTATACTACTATTTAGGAGCACTGAAGTCGGTTTTTCCTACGGGAACTAGGCCTACTTATTACCACTATCGGCACTGCTTACTGAAGTGTCTATGTCTCCAGACATCTACTTCCACTTGTAATTGAGCAGAAATTTACTGTGTTAGATTTACTTCTACTTGAGTAGCAACGCTGGCTACTTTGACCATTCTGCACTTGAAGCTGTGGCCTAAATACTCATTACTCGCCTTCCAACAATCATGAGCTCCCTCTGGGACGCGTTTTTCCGAATTTTAGTCCAAATGTCGCAGGTGAATAGCGTGGAGGCTCTGTTGAATACGGATGTCAAAGACGACATGAGGGCAGCCATCATCACCGCCAGCATGAGACCTAAAAATAACTTCTTCGAATAAATATTGCCAAAAGGTCGCTGTTAACTGAAGAAATCTAATGTTATTTAGGCCTGCCATATGTTCAGCACCCGAAACAAAAACATTTTTGCCAGCTAAACGGAAATAGAATTGCTACGTTTGAGTTTGATGATGTTTTACATTTCCTTGGCTGTTTCAGGCAAACGTTACAAAAACAAAAAAATCAAGTTTAGTATCTGCATCAGCCCAGACTTTGCGGTTACCTTAGCTTTAGCCAGTAATGAATGGTCATTTTCAACGATATTGCAAAATTGTTTACACGAAATATCATTGAAATTATATACAGCTGTCAAGATGGTCGGAACTGATCCAATTAATAGGCTGCCTCTTTGTTTGCATCATAGTGGCTGCATCGAAGAAGAATTGCGCCAAATCCCCGCATGTGAAATGGCCCAGGTGTAGTTGCGAAGCTTTAATTACTTATGACCTGTGAACTCTCATTTCGTATTTCTGTTTCTCTTATTTGGTGATGGGGCCAATGATTATTTGATTGTTGGGTTAAGACGTAGTGTATAAATGCGTTTGTGTGTTCGTTAGCGCTTGCTGTTAATTTGCCTGTTTTGTCTACGCTGGATGCTACTTACTGCTGTAAGAACAGATTATCTGATTCTGTGAAATATATTTAATTCGATTGAAGATATATCTAAGGCCTCGACGGATCAGGTCAAGATAGATCGTTCATCAGATGTTACAGAGAACGTCGAGCAATGTTTGCAATAACAATCAAGAGGTTAGGGCAATTTGTTGGAAAACCTTTGTTAAACCGATAATTCAACCGATAATTCAGTATGTTTCATGGCTACGGTAATTTTACCTAATCAAACACAAATTCTCGTCTAAAACTGTCGTCAAAAGTATGAGAAACTAACTAGACATAAGAAAAAGGAGGACATTTGAACATTTTTAGCGTCCACGGAGGACCATTCACCTTTCTTGGGCAAAGAAGAGAAATCCTAAAAGAGCACATATTATGGTACGAGTGATGTTATTTCCGTCCGAAAATAGTTAGCGAGGATATCAAGCGAAATGCAGTCTTAATTTTGTGTTTACCTTCGCTTCGCTGAGAAACATGCTGTATTACGAATGGTAAAACTATTTGAACTCAGCGATACGAGGTCATAATTGCCGCCAGTAAAGCATCCGCAGGATGGTTAAGGCTAAGAAGCGACGAACGCAAAATACCGGTAAATCATCAGTTTAAAGAATTGCCGAACAACCAGCGAGGCGTGTGCTTGCAGAGAAACACTATTAAAATACCTTTCAATCCTGTAGGTAAAATTTTGAGCAATAATTTAGGGTAGGCGATGTTGCTACATCCGACTTTCGTTCCACAATACTTCATACACTCGTCGGGATCGGCGCAAGCAACGGCGTCTGTAAATATACAACGAAATAAACTTTCACGCATAAAAAGTAAGGCTATTATTAAGCTCTCATACAATTTAGGCCCTAAAAGGTATTACCATAACTCTCATATGCATAAAAATTTAATATGATACTGATTCAGGGTGCATTTCAGCAGGTGTAATGGCTCTGAAGATGACAATATTGAGGTGCCATTTGTCAATGATTTTCAGGTTTTCAACTATATTGGGAGAGTGCCTTGGAGTCGCGAAAATTGACTAGTTACAACCGACCTGGATTGGAAAATTTCTAGCTTTTCTAAATTAGATTAGTGTTAGAATTATAGCTATACGATTTTTTTCCAAATTAGAATAGAAATATAATCATAACTACATATTTTTTTTCTTTCAAATAAGATTAGAATTAGAGAGATAGCTACACAGGTTTTTCCAAATTAGATTCGGATTATAATTCTGAATTCGCGAAAACTTGGAAATTTATCCTCATTAAAATTAGAATTACTGAATTCGCAAAAGCCTGGAGTGGACATTTAATAAAGTTCAGTTGATATCAAATCAGATTTCATTCTCGTAAGCATGAGGCTGCTGGCAAATGTATGTACAGCAAGCTTTGCTCGTTTCGCGCTTTACTGTTCTCCTGTAGCATTTTCAGGAAAACCAAAAATTAGAGCATAAAAATATTTCTCAAATTCGATTAGAATTAAATTACCGGCATTTCTCACTAATTAGTCTAATTAATAGACAATTAGAATTATCTAGTTGTTGAAATCTGGCTACAAGAAACTCATTAACAACGTGTTCGCTTCAACAACCTGTGAAAACCACACGGCTAATCATCCCCACCATCACCATCATGTACATTGGCAAGATTTTCAGCAAACCAGCGAACACGCAGCCTCCCTTCGCGTGAGTCAAGGTACGCGCAGCCAACGTACGCTGCACGATCACCTGTCAACGAACATAATATCGTCAGAGGTAGAAAAATTAGTCGTCGTCGCAGTAGCAATTTGTAAGACATCTCAAAACTATACTTCAAGTGGATGAAGATAATTGCAGGCCTGAAAAATCTGATTCGAGTAATAATTCTTACGATTCGAGTCAAATATTGGGAGATGAGTTTTTCTAGTACTGAAGATGTTCAGTCGTGACATATTCAAAGCCTGTAATTCTATTCCACCTACTTGATCCGTGCACCAGTACCACGTGGCAAGAATCGTCAGACCAAAAGTCAGTCCAGGCCACGGTAAGTCTCCGGTAGTGGCATCTCGGAACACGCTGAAGGAATCAGCTCGCGGCGTACCGCACGACTGGTTTTGGACTAAGATCGACGGTGTTGCGTTCATGTATTTTTTCTGTAACTCGTCGTATCCGCCAACATCGGTGAACGCTGGAAATAGACTCATCTAAATTAGGGGTTCTCGACATACGGGTAGTTGGCCTATCCTCTTGGGCGGGTCTCGTAGAGGAAAATTAAATGCCAATGACTATCACGAGAATGCCAATATACCGGGAGCTATCAACGGCTTATTTCTTATAATTTTAGTCGAAATATAGTAACAAAAACGACATTTGAGGCAAACTTTGGACAACTAGAACATTTTCAGATTTTCCAAATTAGATTATAATTAGAATAATAGCTACACATTTTTTTACAAATTAGACTAGAATTATCTAGTTGTCCAAGTCTGCTTTGAGGAATGCCAACTAATAGGTGAGCGAGGTATCAGATCACTCGAAGTGTCATAAGCGCCACCTAGTATAGTAAGAATGGTTGGTGTCTTGCCATCACTATTAATGTACGGAATAACTTATAGATCGTTATCTGTGCCTGCGTGGCGCAGGATTTCACGTGCTTCAGTATAGTTCGATTGGATAGAGATATATATCGCTCCAAAAGACTTATACACGTCGATGTGGTATTGAGAGACGGAGATTGACGAGTTCATAATTGCATAATTGCTATTACTGTGAACATAGTCGCTAGCTTCCCACACAAGTTTTGTCGAAGGTGCTGACCATTTTGGAGTAATCAGCACGCCAAATTGAGAGGCGGGTCGTGGAACATTTTCAAATCGAAATTTGGTGCCATGACCATGACCAATAAGGCTTGGAACCACTGCTCCCCAAATGAAGAGAAGCGATGCGTCGTCAAATTTGTCGCGCGTATATACTAACCCAATATCATCATAGCAAATCCGCCGATGAGCATGATCAACGTCTGCGCTGTATCTGTGTATATCACAGCCGCAAGACCGCCGGTAACAGTGTACAGCGCCGTGATAGCGAGGAGTAAAATCATGGCGAAATAGATGTTCCAGTGCAAAGCTTGGTTTATAAACACGGCCCCGGCGAATAGATCAGCCTGCAAATCAAAGGGATTACGTTAGGTTAATAGCTCGATTTTATGACGCGATTCGGTGTTAAAATCTGGGTCCGGGATTTATGAATAAATTTTCCAAAATGGTAACTTAACCCCAGGTCTTCTACTTCGATACTTATGTGTGTAAATTATACTTGGCCTAGCCCGGAACCATCTGCTTTAACAAGATTGATTAATTGAGCCGCAAGAGAACGCACTAAAGTCAAGGGAAAAGTGAATTCCACACAAAATATCGATGAATACGAGTTACTCACGGAAACTTTCGTGAAAATATACAACAAGAGAGACAGCACGGACAAGTACATCCGTATTCTTTGACCTCCGAATCTCTCGCGTAAATATTCAGGCATCGTCACCACGCCTGCCGCTATGTAGATCGGAGCAAATATCCATCCAAGCAACGTCAGAGTGATCATGGCCTGTAAACGAAGGAGTGGAACAATGTGTTTCTTCCAGAATTGAACGAATAGAAAATTTTCAGCCTTTCCTAATTTGATTAGAATTAAAATTATAGCTACATTTTTTTTCCATATTAGATTAGAATTAGAATTATAGACACACAGTTTTTTCCAAATTAGATTACATTTGGAATTAAAGATACACATTTTTTTAAATAAGATTAGAATTATTAATATAGACACATTTTTCCAAATTAGACTAGAATTAGAATTATAGCTACACATTTTTTTTAAAATTAGAGTATAATTATACTTGTAGACGCACATTTTTTCCAAATTAGATTAGAATTAGAATTATAGCTACACATTGTTTTTCAAATTAGATTAGAATTAGAATTATAGAAATAGTTTTTTTCCAAATTAGAATTATAGCTACACATTTTTTTAAATTAGATTATAATTATACTTGTAGACGCACATTTTTTCCAAATTAGATTAGAAGTAGAATTATAGCGACACATTGTTTTTCAAATTAGATTAGAATTAGAATTATAGAAATACAGTTTTTCCCAAATTAGACTAGAATTAGAATTATAGCTACACATTAAAAAAAAATTAGATTAAATCTTGTAATGTGTAGACACAGAGTTTTTTGCAAACTAGACTAGAATTATAATTATAGATACACATTCTTTCGATTAGATTATAATGATAATTATAGATACACAGTTTCTTTTTCGAATTAGATTAGAATTGGTGTTACTAAATTTACGAAAACCTGGAAATTGTCTCAAGCTCAGTTCATATCAAATCACAGCTCAGGCTGGACTCAGAATTAGACAACTAGAAAATTTGCAATTTTTTCCAAATTATATCAGAATTAGAATTATGGATACGAAGTTTTTTCGAATTAGATTAGAATTGCTGAATTTATGAAAAATTAGATATTAGCTCACGTTCAGTTCATATCGAACCAAAGTTCAGTCTCATAAGTAAGACAATGGCAAATATATGTACAGCCAGCTTGTCTCGTTTCGCACTATACAGTTGTCTTGTAACATTTTCAGGTAAACCAGAATAATTAAATTGTAATTAAAATTGGAGCATAGAAAAATTTCGCAAATTACACTAAAATTAGACCACCGGCATTTCACTCCAATAGTCCAATTAGACCAGTGGTTCTCCACCGGGGATCCGCGATGCCTCTAAATTTACAAAATAGTTGATAACATAATTTGTATTTTTTTTTAATTAGAAAAATCACGATGCAGTTTCGCTTCATTACTAGTAAAACTAAAGAACTCACATCAACAGAATGGCCGTCTGAGATGAAACTGTGCAGACTCATTTCAATTGCTAAATTGCCAATGGCCTGCTGATACAAATATTCTGCTGTTTAGAGGTTTTTCTTTGTTTTAGGGTATTCATGGTGTTTGTCGACTACTATGGTCATTTACACCAGGCCGATATTCTCTTTATTTTGATTAACTGCCGACTTATAGCACGACCCGTCTTTAGGCTTTTGTAAGACACCGCAGACGCGGATTAGGTGGCGAGGAGGAGCCTAGGTAAACCTCCAACACATAGATGTTGGATTACGGAAGTCGACGCTGTTTAGAGGTGTTTTGTTGGGGATTGTGGAAAAAATTAAAAGTTTGATTATAGTAAGTTCAATCACAGTGACTTCGAAATCTTTACAAAAATCCATTTTCTCCTGTGATATACACAACCATTTTTCCATAATAACTTCAAGATGAGTTGCTACATAGAAATGACCAGGCTTGACGTTATATGTTCATTAAAAAGAATTTTTTGTCAATTTTGGTGCCATATTTGTTGCGATCATACGCAAATGTGCCGTCAGGAGCGGTACGCGTTGTTTTTACATTCGCCAGGTGGTGGAAATGGATTTTCGGCAGTCCTTCATATGAAATCGAAGGCGCGGATTTTTACGACACGACCACGTATTTCAAGAAATGCAGTTGCGAAATTAGCTTTGAAATAGTAAAAGTCTACCTAATTTCTACATGTCATTTTCAAGAAAAGTCATTTTGTCGCTGTTTATCACTAGCCTACAATTATCATTTGCACCGCGAGGGGGTCCGCGAGGGTCCGTGAAGGTCCCAAAGGGGTCCGCGAAGACAAAAAGGTTGAGAACCACTGAATTATAGTCAATTAGAATTATCTGTAGTTCTCCGAGTCTATTCCAAGCTTACGTTCCATTCGAAAGCGCCAACTGCGATACCGGCAGCTGCACCAGTCCCGGCCAAACCCACGAAATGCCCGCTTCCGATATTGCTCGAGAAGAGAGACGCGCCCACCGGTAGCCAATGCATATTTCGTCCAGCTAGGAAAAACCCATTCACGCTGCCTCGATTCGTACGGAACATTGTCTGAATATACCCAAACCTGTTACCTGACTCTAGTGTTTTACTAATAATGTGCATCCAAAAACCTTACCCATAGTCCGACTGCTATTATGAAAATGAAATATACAACGATCACTGCAATGTCGCCTCCTTCCAATTCCGCCTGGCTTGGTACCGTAGTAGTACCAGCAGTAGTTGACATTGTGACTGTCGGCCTCTATCTACTGTGTTATAACTATATACGGCTGAAAATAATGTGTGCTCACAACTCAGCCTGCGGAGTTGCTACCGAAAAGGTGTCGGGTAACAAACTATTTCGCCCAGAGCAAGTTTTTCGCGCTAATTATTTGTAAGGTGAGTCAGACACTCTCTCCTTCAATTTTCTGGGATAAAAACGCAGCACAGAAGAACATTCCTCTTACATATATTGCTGAAGTCGTACGGTTGATCGCACAATGATACAAATGGTACAATGCCCGTCTGCTCGTAAGGTAATCGTGAACGCCAAATCGCGCAGCAGACGCTCCAGTTTTTAATTCTAACCACGCCCGCACGACTTCATGGTTAAAACGAAATGTTATTCAGCTTAATTTGTTGGCATTTATCATGTATCTGGTATTTCTTCCGGCCGCGCTCTGCATGCGGCGCAGGTTGAATCGTACTCCAAGGTGGATATTTGATTGTAATATTTGTCCAAAGCGTTTCGGCTCAAGCGTATCTTTTGATTGTGCCACTTTCGTGCGGCGTATTAAATTGCTTCAAATATATATAAACTGATCCTAACTGAAGACGCACTTACTTGGCGGAACCTTACTATTATAAAATCGTCTACTCACTCTACTGTTTCATATTATATCTATGTTGTAATAATGCTGCTTACCAACTCGTCCATTGTCTTGTTATCATTCCTTACACCTGACGCGCTAAGTGGATAAAAACTACATTACACAAGCAGCTTGCATTGAATATTTGCATTCCGAGGTTAACGATTTGATGAGTCCTTTGGCACGCTTACAGGATGACATGAAGTTCGTCTGGGCGTGAGCTTGCAAACTTTCCAAAGCCAAAAGATATCTCATAAACATTACATATCAAAAAGAAACTATGAAAACTGAGATCGCGATAATGTCTATTACCTGGATAATACTTCCCTCGATTTACGAATTTAGATATCCTGTTAAAGGTACATCTATTCGTCAACCAGGGCTGACTCTAACGTTGAATGCGATATCGTATACGCAGTTTGAAAACAAGTAGCTTTCTAGCGCATAGCGCGTAAAGACTATCAACCCATAACTTATTTGAATAGTCGCAACGAATTTCGATTACTCAGTTTGTAGTCAGAAGATGGTGTTTTCAAGAACCCTTGTCATCTGTATGCGCTTTGTTCACAAGAAACAGAATGTACAACGTACGTATCTTGGAAATTTTATGCCGCTGTGTTTTCGCCGACTTGTCTCATAAACCTATCCTGGCAAGCCATGTTTTTACAACGTTCACATGGTTGTAGTTATAGATTTTCTTCAATATACAATTGATATTGAAACGAATATACTATATTCAAAATTCAGTTCTATAGAGTTGCAAATTTGTACAGTAGGCTACATATATTGTGTACTACTACGTTTTTTGCCACAAGCAAGTTGCAAAGTGAAGATCATACTAGTCAATAAGTCATGGCAATTGAATTTATTGATAAATCATTCCTGCTCCATTGAAATAGCTATTGGCTACGGAATTACAGACCATATACGGCCAAGAGTTACAAGATTCCATATATTATTCCATGAAACGATGACATAATACGTAGTAAGCTTACGTGGCGTCATGAAACGTCTAATATTACTACTGGTTTTGGAATCTTGATTCGCATAGAACCGCCTTACCATTCATATTTTTATCGCAACCATACGCGTAAGCAATGTACAATGCGACCTACGCGTAAAATGCAAATAAAAAGACTCCTGCGCATAACATAACCAGACAAGCTAGATTCACGATGGTAGCGGGCCACCTTTCCTCTGTGATATCTGTAATCATCGCAGGTGGTGGGCCCTCCTGTGGCTTCACTTCGTCTAATCCGCAGAACAAATCGATGACTTTTCTACAGAGCGATTTTTCTAAAATGAAAAGATTGTTGTTTTACAAATCGCACTTCCTGAACAAATAGGTCGAGCGGTATGGTATTTATCGGTAACAGCCGAATAGTCCACAACAGTAGTAGCATAGATCTGGAACCTATGCAATGCATGTCGTGTTGATAGCGCACAACGAACTCAGCCTCGACTTTGAAGATGAGCAATCCATGGAAATTATCGGGTAAAATATATCGCGATATTATGGTTTAAACACATTCATTCCCCAAGACCAATAACCTCTTACCTTCCTTCAATCATTCATTCATTCATTCATTTATATTGTCAAGTCGAAGTGAAAAAGTTCATCCTGACATGCGCGCCAGACGGGATAAATTCATTTACGGGTCCTCATAATGTTTACTTCATTCAGTTTCCTCTTTACCTGGCACTGTTCAGTGTTCAATATTCGTTATATCCTAATCTAAATTAAGCATCTCAATCCACTACACATGGACAATAATTATAGTTACATTTTTACACTCTCGTCTTGAAGACTTGGTCATATCGGGTCTATAAAGCCGGTTTGGTTGGTTTGGCATTTAACGTAGTGTTCATTGACTATGACTATATGTACGTACACACAGTACATTGTACAGTATGGTTATCTCCAAACAATACCAGTCCCTTCAGTATAAATTAGCAACCCTCTCACGTTTCAGCCATTGATAACTGACTACGAAATGAATCCAGTACAGCTTTTGGTTATGACGATACGGAGCAGCAACCGTAAAGGATAGCAGCCAAGCAGCGGCACCAGCGTGTGGTGTACTTGAATCAGAGATGAGCGGATTTGGAATTTCTATGTCCTAATCCAAATCCAAATTCTAATCCATAACTTTTTCATATTCAAGTCCATGTCCAATCCTAATCCGATTCTAACTGGAAATTTAGAAAAAATGCTAATTTATGCAAGGGAGGAATTGGAAAATTTTCTTTCACAACCAACGATTCCCTTGATTCAAGATAACTTAGTAACCCTAAGTACATGAATAACTGATCTGAATAAAGTTTGTCGCCATTCGCCACACGACATATCGATCTCCCAGAAAATAGGTAAGTCCAATCCAAATTCTAATCCGTTCAGAAAAAAATCTTTAATCCTAATCCAATCCAAATCCGCCAAAATTTCACAAATCCTGTTTTTTTAAATCCTAATCCTAATCCATGCTCATCTCTGACTTGAATGTGCGAAATATGACGCCAGTCACGCTTGAATGAGTTTGGTCGATTTGTTTTTGTCGATCTATCTGCAGCAGTCATTTGACTTGAGAATTAGTAGCCCGTGTTAGTCGGTTGTCTTAATATAATAGATATTATTATTCCAAACAGATATAGAATGATAGCGTGTGCGACTGCTGGATTGCCGGATATTACTGGAATCTTTACCAAAGCTCATAAGTCCAGCACCATCCGCCACTACCTTCGAGTACACACATGGTGGGGTGGTACCAGTGTTGGGATGACTCGAGTCATGACTTGACTCGAGTCAGTCTCGAGTCACTTTTTCGTATGACTTGACTTGACTCGAGTCACTTTGCTAAAATGACTTGACTTGACTTGACTCGGCGTATCAGAAATGTGGATTGACTCGTGACTCGGAGCAAAATTCACGAGTCAATTTCAAGTCATCAAGTAATCGGTGTCGATAAAAATCACTATCTTGCATATGTTCAGATTGTTCGCGCAACGCTGGCGTAACCCGTGAGAGCGACCAATCATTCAATGATCGTGCGTTTTACTGAGCCTCCATTGTTCTTTAACAAATATATTGATCGCAAACGAAGTGATCGAAGCTTACAGCCCACGCTGTCGTAAAGTAAAGAAATTTAATAGCAAAATGTCTATTTCTGTTCTGCGTTCTTAACTTGACCAAACCTCTTGTTTTGTTGAAATTGAATTCGAAAATAGTTTACATAGTCCTCAACCATTGGCGCAGGGTCGAATTGTGTCATATCAATATGCAAAAGGATAATGTATTGCATCTTATCAATTCGTTTCTTCATTTTGGCTGGTAACTATAAACTGAGGCTGTGCAATTACTTACGTAGTTTATTAGTTCTACTTATATGTGAGCGATACAGCGCCTTAGTTGGGTGTATATTCAACTCTATATTCGTTCATCGGTTCAAAATCAATGACCACTCCATCTGTATTTCAGACAGCTAGCAAAATACAATGACGTAATCACGCCTCTTACACCTCGAAAATTCAATTTGACTTGAATTGTGACTTGACTCGTGACTTGACTTGACTTGACTCGACTTGACTCGAGTCACCTCCAAAAATCGACTGACTTGACTTGACTCGAGTCACCTTCGAAAATCGATTGACTTGACTTGACTCGAGTCAAAATGTGCAATGACTCGAAATGACTCGTGACTCGAAGGTAGTGACTTGATCCCAACACTGGGTGGTACTATTAGATATCCCCACCTTCAGCGTGATGAATATAGGCATCTTCACTATGGTTTTGCTCTTTCTTTTTCTCACTGATCCCCTCGTCGTGTTCCATCGCTATGTTATCGTGGCCTGGATGTGTTGCGGATTTCCGATGCGACTCGATCGGAATTCGCTTCTTTTTGCTGAGCCTAGTCCACCATGTCAGCCGGTACAGCTAACAGATAGACAGATTGTTATCAGAGGTGTCAACCTGCTGAAGGATAAGTGCGTTGACTTCTCACATGTTTTTCGTCTATGGGAGGTGTGAACAAACTTATAGCAACAGCGATGATCACAGTCACAGCTCCAAGTATCAAGGCGAAGTATAAGTAATGAACCTGGAAGTAAAAAATATCACTATTTTTTATTGTGTTCAATAATGTAAATAAACGGAATATCCGTACGAATCTACGCCAGGGGTCGGCATACTATCGGACTTCCAACTTACGAGCGATTTTGGTTCACATCGCATTCGCATCAAATAAAACTAATTGGGCATCGCAACTATTATTCAGCCAACATTTACATGATTCTTTATGTTACTGACACCGCATCAACTTTCGTGGTGTTGACTAGTAGTATTTACTGACATGTTATAAAGCTATGGAGCCGCAGCACAAGATTGAAAGAGTTGCCGACACCTGATATAGGTTTTGAATTATACTTGGTACGTCGAAGAGTTATCCAACATATTTACAACTATGAAATAAGACTTTAATATACTATGCCGTATATATCACGGATACAAACTTTTGCGACAACTGCTGGTCTTGTGTCTTCTTCTCCACATAATGGCGCGGAGTAAACAAAATCTAAAATCATTCGTATGATCCCAATAACCAACCCGATGGTTAACGACCAAAACGCTCCCTGAAATGAAAAGGATCGTACATCATTGTCAATCTTTATTTCAGGGTGTTGTAATTCATGACGGGCACCGTTTCATTCAATCTCGGCCAAAACATCGCCATGACGAATATTACAGCGATAGGCGGAGCCAGGAAGCTTGAAACCGACTGAATGTAATCGAAAAGCTGCCCACTTGCAGCAACCTGCACTATAGGCACCCACGCGATGCTTACGCCGACCATACACAATATGAAGACTCTGAAATTATTATTCATAAATTTACGGTCGACTGACAATTCTAGAAAACAAAAATGATTGTCCCGTACCGTCCGACCACCATCAGCTCTCGCTGTGAAGCATTTTTGCGAATTTTAGTCCAAATGTCACACGTGAACAAAGTCGAGCTACTGTTGAAGACGGATGTCAGTGACGACATAAGGGCGGCCATCATCACCGCAAGCATCAGCCCTGTTTTTATTTTTGTCAGATAAGCATTAAAATTGCTAACGTGCCCTCATACCTCTCAGTCCTGTTGGCATTATTTCCAACACCAGCTTCGGATAGGCCATATTTGTGCATCCAACTGATGTTCCGCAATATTGTTCACAAAGTTCTGGGACTGCACATCCAACTGCGTCTGTACAGACGGAAATATGATGACCGTAACGGCAACATTAATAGCATTTGCTCTCAGTTTGCGATATGGGGGAATTTATAATGTAGTTGGCCCTAGTCGATTCGGTAGCGCTGGCAGCACGACGGCCACCGGTAGAACATGTGCAATGCGCAATTGCGCAGGTAGGCTATATTGTGTAAACTCAACAGATGGGATCGCATTGTAACTACGAGTGCCCTAAGGCCCAAGGTAACAGAAGACTTTCATTATGCTACACAGTGAGAAATATAAATGGAAACGTTTGCCACGTACGGTTCTACCAAGTCAGTCCAAGAAAGGATAATGACCCATTTAGGGTCCAGGATAACGTCCTATACTTAAGGTTGCATTTAAAACAAAAATTAATTTAAAACCAACATGTTTAAAACAAAAACCTTGTATAAAACATGTTTTGTTGTTGTTTTTTGTCTGTTTTTTAAAGCCCTGACGTCACGAATATTAAATTGTGATGCCATAGTGGTTTGACATGAACAATTGAAAATATAGGATAAATATAGCTCCTTTGAACCGACTATTTTGAGGGTTCCAACCACCCCATATCGTATACGTCGGCTATAGCGGGTGGTAATCGTCCATAGGCTGATACAACGTTTTTTTTTTTTTTGAAAAGTATCCAATTTACACAATTATGGCATAATTATACAACTTAAAAAAACACATTGTTTTTTTTTTGAAAGTCCATTGTTCAAAACACTTTTTAAACAAGTATTTTTTTTAAATTCAACCCTAGTCCTACCACGGTTCTCATAGAGCCATAGAGGTATGCACGCGATTCAGGTCTGGTATCAATATGGGACGGAAATAATTACCTTTCGAACAAAATATTTTAAGAGTTAAGTTGCACGGGGTGAAATAAAAAAAACTTGTATAACCTGCATCATTTTGAGGTCAGTGAAGTGGATGCGAGAAACGTGTGCCTATCGCCAGATGTGTTCAAAGTATGGTCAGCGTAGCTACCCGAGTAGAAGTAAAAATACGATCACGAATTTCTACTCAATTATAAGTAAAAGTAGAAATTGTCAAGACATGTCAAAAACTACTTCAAGTGCGGAAGTAGAAAACGAAAGGAAAGATACACTTCAATAAGGAGCAGTATAAGCTTTACAAAATCAATATCAATATCAAGACACGGATTAAGCATTATACTTAGGCCTATATGTTACCAGTAAACACGATACGACTCATCATTCCCACCATCACCATCATGTACATAGGTAAGATTTTCAATAACCCAGCCATCACGCAGCCTCCTTTCGCGTGCGACAGGTTTTTCGCAGCTAGCGTCCGTTGGACAATTACCTAAAAGCAACCGTCCAAACAATCTCGCAGCAATCATTTATTTACCACCGGAAACTGACCTGATCCGTGCACCAGTACCATGTCGAGATGACAGTCAGCCCAAAAATAAGTCCCGGCCAGGGCAAATCACCTTCCACAGGGTCTCTTAACACGTTAAAAGAATCGGCACGAGGAACGCCGCATTCAGAATGATTCTCAGGTTGTACAGATGGGATGGCATTCATATATTTTGGCTCAAGCTGGTCGTATCCTCCTATCCTCGAAAAAGCTGTATAACCAAGAACATTGCTATAATTTGTTGATCATTCAAATACACGAGTATGGGATCATACATAACGCCATCATCACAATCGCTCCAGCGGTCATAATAAAGGTCTGTGCCGTATCAGTGTATATCACGGCCGCTAGTCCGCCAGTTACCGTGTACAGAGCTGTGATTGCCAGCAGAAGAACCATGGCAAGGTAAAGATTCCAACCAAGTGCTTCCTGTATGAAGATCGCTCCCGCAAACAGATCTGCCTGCAGACACAATCGTTGGTGTGAAAAGTATGTCTATTTTGATTGAAAATTATGGTAAAACCACCGATATTTTGGTGAAAATGTACAGCAGAAGTGATAGAATCGATAGATAAATTTGTATTCTTTCCCCGCCGAATCTCGCTTTCAGATATTCCGGCATTGTGACGATGCCAGCAGCGATGTAGATTGGTGCAAATATCCAGCCGAGCGGATTTCGCTCAGAGACGTCGTAGCGTGCGGACGCATCGTCGTTTCAGTTCATTTAAGCTTAGCAGATTGGGTAATCAAGACAAGTGTCCGACTAGCAATTTACGCTTTGGCGTAGCCAGATATGGACATGGAGACAAGTTCCTCCGCAAAGAGGAAGTCTTCAACTACCTTCAATTCTTCTGAGGAAGAATGCGGGGATGGGGAGTGGTGCGAAGTAAGAAGCAAAATACCTGCCAAGAAATTTGCACTGATGGATAATGCTGTTGGGAAGGAACGGGAATCTAATAGCCAAAAAGCAACAAGTCAACAACTTGACGTGCTGCTATCGGGGTCTGATGGAACACGCATGGGACACCAACATCCTACAAAGGTATGTGAGGCACTTAAGATAAACATTGGCAATTTTGAAAAAATACGTAGATTGCCTTCTGGAGATCTAGTTGTAACTTGTAAAACCAAAGAACAGGCTGATAAACTTCTCACTATAGATCAAATAGGAAAGGACTCCAACCTGATCGAAGTCAAAACCTCATTATTTGGTGTCAAACCTTACGGAGCACGAGCAGTGATATCCGGCGTTCCGCTGGATATCACAGAAGAAGAGATCTTGAAAGAGTTCTTTGAAATTGGCGTCAATTTCGTTAAACGGCTAAAGCGCAAAGTAGATGGAAAATATGATAGCAGCCTCTCGATTTTGTTATGTTTCACATCTGAGACATTCCCTGACTACGTGCATTTTTCATACCTACGGTTCCGCACCAAACCTTATAACCCGCCACCTGTCAGATGTTTTGGATGCAATAGATATGGCCACACAAAAGAGAACTGTCGTGGGAAACAATGCTGTTCAAAATGTGGGGGTCGTGATCACGAGGTTGATAAGTGTACCAAAGATTTATGTTGCATTAATTGTAAACAACCGCACAGTGCTGCTTATGGCGGGTGCCCGGTGTACAAAGAACAGGCGAAATTACAAATCATAAAAGAACGTTCCAAGGTTACTCACTCCGAAGCTAAATCAATACTCAATTCCGAAACACCCGAAACACAAGCTACGCGTCTTTACAGTGAAGCGGCGCAGGATAGCGCAACGCGTGTCATCAATCAGCAACGATCAACAATCAACAGCCCAAGTCACCGAGCCACCATCAGGAAGATTCCGCTACAAACAACCTCTAATCACATAAACAAAGACATTGAAAGCAACGACCCAAACAATCATCCTAATTTGGAACCAAATAATCAATCTTCGTTAGCGTATATTGATCCGATCCATCTTATCGCACTACTGGCTGAAATAGTGAAGCTTACATTAGCGGCCTGCAAATCAGACACGGAGTGCGATATATACAATATAGTATCCAAAGTTGCTTTGAAATATCTCGGTCGACAGGCAGATGTTGTCACGATGAGAAACATTTTCGAACCCTTCCATGATATCAATGACACCAATCCGATGACAAATCCCACAAACGATGGATAATATAGGACTTAACTTTTTACAGTGGAATTGCAGAGGATTATATAGGAAGCATCACGAACTAAAACACCTTCTCACGACTCTGGAACGGGCTCCAGATGCGATAATTCTCCAGGAAACACACCTTATCGAAAAATACTCTCCGAAATTCCCAGGATATCACTGTCACAGAAAGGACAAATCCCTTCATTCCGGTGGATTAGCGATCTTTATTAAATCTTCACATAACTCCAGCATCGAAGCAGTTGCTACAACCGACATCGAAGTACTTTGTGTGAAGCTTCATGGCCTATCATTGTACAATGTGTACATCCCACCCGACTGCCGCTTACGCGACAGTGATGCGAGCATTTTCGAGACGTTACCACCAAAATCCATTGTCTTTGGCGACTTTAATGCACATCATTGGTCGTGGAGTTACCAAACGAACCAACGAGGGACTAAACTTTTTAATGTCCTCGATCACGCAAACTTAGTCATGTTGAACTCTTCAACTCCAACACATATCAATCTCGCGAGCAATGCTGTCAATCGTTGGTCGTTGCTAGATTTAACACTCGCTACTCAAGATGTAGCCGCGAGATGCCAAACTGAAATATCTTCGTCGCTGCTAGGAAGTGATCATTTCGTAGTATTCACGAAGTATATGACAAACTCGGCGATATCTTCTTTTTATCGACCACTATCGTGGTCTCTCAAGAAAGCAAATTGGAAGAAGTTTTCTCGAATTGCAGATGAAATGGTCGATTTGTCCGATCAACGAGACGTGGAGTCTGCAAATACTATTCTAACAAAAAGCATAAAGACAGCAGCGAATCGATCAATACCAAAGACAAAGAATATGGACAAGAAATCTGTCCCTTGGTGGCAGGGCTTTGGAGCAGCCGTAAATTTAAACTGCTCCAGCTCCGGCTCCGGAGCTCTCTTCTATCATACATTAGCTCCGGCTCCAGCTCCGGAGCCGCATTATTACCACTGCTCCGGCTCCAGCTCCGGCTCCGGCTCTGAAATTATCGAATTGGCCAGTCTATACCAGGGGTGGCAAACCCGCGGGCCAAATGTTGCCCGCGACCGCGAGAGGGTTTTGCGTGGCCCGCGAGGAAATTTCCTATTATATTATCGAAAATGAATTGCTCAGATTGTGAACTTGCAATGCCAACCAGAAATTACAATTCTGACTGCGACACTTGGGATGTTGCTGACTAAAATATCAGTTCCGACGCATTGACAGATCCTGGGTCCAGTCACATTTTCAGTAAATCGTCGTACATTACGATAAACTAAAATAGTAGCGAAATTTTTCTTCACACTTTGCGTGTTTAATTGTCACACGATTTCTTGCTTGGTAGCCTACCCCCTACTGAAAATGAAAAAAATCGCCTAATTTACCCGATTGAGTCTAACTGTATTCGCAATTACGGGAGAAAGTATTTTCGCGTTTGCGCTCGCATCAAGATCGTCGACGGTGAAATGTAGGCACAAAATGATTGTCGCATATTATCGGAGACCTTCGATATCGATGTGGCCAGACGCCGAATAGTCGTGTTCTTGCAAACTGAGCCTAGCGGACGGTATACAATAGACCCGCAATACTCAAGTAATAATATTATTGACCTAGTTTAATTATAAACTTGGAAAATTTTACCCGCTTGGCGCGGCTAGTGAACCGCGCACTCGTTCGTCAATTCCATGTGCCCCTTTAGCCGAAAAGGTTGGCCATTCCTGGTGTATATAGATTACTAATCTACCCATAGGTTAGTTGTGTATAGTAATCTAGAGTCTGTCAGCCGTCAGCAACATCCGATATATGTAGCAACGAAGACCTATAGGTGCCGCTGTGCCGGCTTGTGACGTCATGCTCAATAATTGTCAATTGTCGACAACATCATAGTTGCACTAGAACGAACTTTACTATATGCCATTGCTGTGCGCAGCATTAAAATTCATGTCTGGTGTTCAATTATGATAAATCAACAGATGTGGTTGTTGCGTATATGCATATAGCATCTTATGAAATAGGTCGGAGCCGGAGCTACTCCTCAAATTACGGGCTCCAGCTCCAGCTCCGGCTCCGGCAGAATTTTATGTAGAGCTCCGGCTCCGGCTCCGGTGAAAATGCACGGCTCCGGCTCCAAAGCCCTGAAGGTAACATTGTTTTGTGGTGGTTCCAGACTAGTGCAAACTGCTGGATTTTCAATATGTGCAACTACAACTAGAACTAATCAGTTTTAAAAACTCATAACTCACACTAGAATCAACAAGCGATAAAAATCCGCAACTAACTAACTAAAATATAGCCAAGTATTCATTGATATTTTAATTTCTGAATTACGAATGAGCTAAGAAATATTGGAGATAGAATCGGCATTATAAACAGAGAGGGTTTTGGGTTTCAGACGGGAGGGGTTTTGACCCTGTCAAACTGCTCCTGGTTATATGACTGTCTTCTGGTAGTGATGACTCTGAGATACCAATGTCCACAAGATCATCGCACAACAGAACACCAGCGTCATGATGCCATGCATTTTCAAGTTGTTCGGCGACTGCATTTTTAGTAAAATGCACAACTCGAACTAGAACTGGTTACTTTCAAAATATGTAATTGTACAACTAAAACTAGAACTACTCAAAAAAGCAGCAGTTACTCTAGTTCGCCATCATTCACCTGGATGGGTGGTTTGGTAAACTCTATATACTTGCGTAACTCGACGTGAAATTTGTATTGACAGCTGAAAAAGCTATTTCCGTACAATATGGATGTGAAGTTGGAAAATTGCAGTTGAGCCACCAAGGTCGACTGTAACAGCCACATAATGAATACACTCTACGGCAGTCCCAACTATTAATGACCCGGAAGTTTTCGGCAAGAATGCACATACTTTCGAAGTGGACACCTTGTCGCTGGGTTCTGTTTTGTGAGTACGTTGCATCAATTGCACCATTGCATACGATTTTTTATAAAAGGAGGTCGCAAGGGTCTTAAATGTAGATTGTACGGTTTAGCTAAATCAAGTACCTGACTGATTCCATCCTGATCCGAGTATTAGGCTTTAAGTTGAGTATTCGAGTATCACCTCATGTGACGGCACGACGTTTTGAGAATTTTCCACAAAATAATCACCATCAGCTTGTGATCGTGTCAAAAGGTCTGTTATAACTCTTTTGCCTTTTTTCCTAATGTGCTCCTCCGTATTGGGATGACCACGTCAACTTTGTCAAGTGTCTTGACTTGACTCGAGTCACAATAACAGATCGAGTCACTTGACTTGCCTCAAGAAAATCGAGTAACTTGACTCGATTCAAAATGTGCAATGACCTACTATGATTTTCACAGTTTGTTGTCTATTGACCCATCACAATGAACTACTGTGAAGCAAGCGCTGTCCAGTTAGGCTACATTCCACAACAACTGCCGACCACCTGCTTGGCGATCACTCCCACAATATCGGACAGTCCAATGGAGCCAAGTTTCAAAAGTGAGATTTTTACACGTCTTTAATATGGGTAGGAATGGGCCAAATCCAGTCCTTGAGTCTTGAGTATCATTTCAGTAATAGAGAGAATCATCCCTCACTTGTCGACTGGAATCATTGGAATAAATACTCATTTCAAATTACAGTACTTGGACCATTACGGCCAGCCCTAGTTACGATGAGAGCACAACCAATATTTGATCTTTGAGCCAAACCAGGGTCGTAATGACTTAGTCATGACTCGACTCGAGTCACTGCACATGACTCAACGAAGTCATATAACTTATGACAAATCAAACCAGAAAGTGTCTTTTATGTTTGAATAAACCAATTGAGAGTAGAGGTGGTCAAAGTAGTCATCACCGGTACTCAAGTAGAAGTAACGACGTAACTTTACACTCAAGTAAAGCTAATAGTAGGGATTACCAAGTAGGTTAAAAGGTCGATACTCCAGGCGTAGTTTTGGATTGAGAACTGAAAATTGTGATGGAAAAATGGCATTTGTCTACAATCATTACTACTTGAGTAAGTATTGCAAGTAAACGAAACCTTCTTGAGTACTTTGACGAAGAAAGAGTACTTCTGACAATCTCTGATTAAGAGTATATTGTAAATAGCTGCAAAAATATGATTTCCTTCAAATTTCAGGTTACCATTTATGTGACAACAGCAGCAGCAGCAGCGTACTTTTTAACGTTAGCACACTGATACTTCTGTATGCAAACGATGTGCAAGTTGAATACATTGACAGAGACATGACAGAGTCTTACTGCACAGTGCCCAAGCACGCAAACCGAGTAAGAAACCTCGCACAAATATTTCTGCAACTACATGTGCGAGCATTAGATCAAAGTTAGTGGAATCATTTTATTGTACTTGAATTGAAAATTTATCAAATGGCTTGACTAAAGTGTGACTGGACATGGAAATTGATCAAACGACTTGATTGGACTCGGCTCAAGTCTACATTTATTTGTGTGACTTGACTGAAATATTTATGAAATGGTTCTACTAAAGTCTAGACTTCTACTCGAGTAGCATCACTGACTACCTCAGCCATATATCTTCACTTCAAGTAGTTTCTGTCGTTGAAACCGTTACTTTGACTTGCAGTTGATTAGAAATTTATGAGGTTACTTTATCTGTAACATCACTGACTGCTCAACTCACCTTCTATTTTCAATTCTAATTGACTGTAAATTTATGGTGTTATTTCTACTTACATAGCAACACTGACTAATTTGATGACCTCATCCTACCAAGTTGTAACTCAGTATAAATATGTGGCATTACTTCTACTTAAACTTTCTGCTTTTACTAGTAGTTGATTCGAAATTTACACTGTCCCTTACCATGGGACCTAGTTTGAGTACCTCATCTGCTACTACCATGTATGTTTTCATCATCATGGACCACACCATAGTCATTCTGTGTCCTATGATAGGAACCCGTGATGTACATCGACTGAGAACGTCACTTCACCACCTCCAAATTCAAACTGCTACAAAAATACGGATGCAATCTTGCGAAGGTTCATGTTTGAAGATGCGAAGATGATTCGTGCAACGCTTAATACGACGAGCAGTATATTTCTATTCGCAAATTGCGTCGCTCTAAGCTTTGCAGCTTACTCTTTTTTGAACTTAGAGTTAACCAATGAATGCATTGTTCGTTGCAATATTCTGAATCCGAACCGGATGGATATTATTTGATTGACTTTGTGTAAAATGACTTCGGATCGTTGTGTGTGTGTATAAATCCAGTGTGGCTTTGTCAGGGAAACATTTCTTCTGTAAAGCCAGTTAATGCTATTTATCATAATAGATCATGTGTCGGATTGAGTTATTGCGGTAGTCGGCGTCACAGTAAAAGTTCACTCAGTAAGGTGTCACAGGTAAGGTCAAAAATAGTCTGACCTTGCTACTCGGTTTGAATTGGAATTCACGAAGTACCTCTTCATCGGATTACGGGCGCAATTAGCGATGCTAAAGACATCTCGAAACGTCTTGCAGAGGCAGATATTGAAATACCCCAAAAGTGCTGTAGTTATAAAAACTGAATATGGTTGATCAGGATCGAAACAGTGACTGAACTTAAAACTACGCTTTACTTTTCAAAATACAAAGTGTGTCAAGTAAAAGTAGTGTGGCTGTAAATTACATGAGTGGCGAAATAGCGCAGTGGTATAATCCGCGGCTGCAGCATGAAAAGGTGCTGGTTCGAGTCCTACCGAGGTCGACTTGAGAATTCCTAATCGTTAGTGGTGTCTTACAAAAAGTCTAGAAGTGGGCCGTGCGGAACAAAACATGAAGAATATCGGCCTGGTGTAAATAACCATAGCTGTCGACAGACATTATGAATAACACAAAAAAACATGAGTGGAAGTAGTAATAACAGAGCCACTTGAGCAAGTAGCGCAAGTGCTCGCGATGCCTCATTGACAACAATGAAAAAGTGGAAGTAGGCTAATTCGTACTGACTATGATGACGCAGGGGTGGCTGTTGAATAAAGATTGAGACAGTCTTCCCCATACAGCCATAATGACTATATCACTGTTTCACGGTGCTTGATAAGTACCACATATATTTCTTGTATTTTCTATAATTTTAGCGTTGTATGTGTGCGAGAGAATCATTTCGTACACCGTACGAGGTCAATCCGCGTATACGAATACGTAACGTATGCGTTATATAGCAATTGTAAATGACCTATAAAATATTGAATATGTCCGGAGTTTAAATTTCAAAGAACGTTAATTTGAGTTTAAAATGTAGCTATCCGATTCTGTTCTCAAGATCACACCAACGGCCACTCAATCGACGAGATATACGCCAGAAATTGTCATGTCAACTGCGAGAAATGTCCGGGTGTAGTGAGAATAGCTGAAATAATAAAAAGTGTTTCAATCCGACAAAACACCATACGTGTCGGTATGTTCATGGGGAACACTAATTAATCGCAGTTGCTGAATTAATTAGTGCCGATTTACTGTATCTCAGTGTAATTTTACCCTACATTTAACCAAAATTCCCAAAAAGAGGACAAAATCTCAAAAAATATGACATTTGGGCGTCCTCATAGGACACTTTAAAAATAGTATGGTAAACCCTAGTATAGCATGTAGTCAAATTATCAACAGTACATTTTCCCCTGTACCTACTACCTACAATGTTTCAGTAGGCTAAGCTAAAATGTTCTGAACATGGTAACGTTATCTAATTTTAGGTGAAATGCCAGATCGGCAATAACCGTTTTTCTTTAGGTATCGAAATAATTTTATAACCATTTACAATAGGCCTACAGTAAAAAAGGGAGGAGGCGAAGCAATTTAAGCGTAGTCCATCGATCAAACTGCCACCTTGGCCACCAAATACAGCAATAAAACGGGTAGAATGTATTAAGACGCGATGGACTTTTAACTTAATTAAAAATGGAATCCCTACTTATTTTCCATTTAGATATGGAAACAAAAAAACGTCACAGATACACAAAAATAGCCTCCGTGTTACGTTTCCCAAAGTTTGAAGTTTCCATCCACAATCGCCGGCACTTATGAGATAGCGGATTCATTTTTTTATAATCAGCTTGCTTGTGTTCGCCACTAGCTAAATCGACGACATGTGCTTCGTACTCGATTCCCATTTCCTCCAACAGCATCCACACAGCTCTGGAAGGAGGGCTTGCGGCGTTGTAATAGAACTGAATAGGCATCTTACTTTTTCCGAACTAGTTCTAATAAATTAAACTGCGATACGAATCACGCAAACATCGCAATTAGTGTGAAGGTAAAGATGAAACTAAGCCTGCTGTCTATATACTCGACATTTTCCGCGTAATATCGAACTATATCATTCAGTATATGCCTATTAAAGGTGTCGATATATACCTGAAATAAAATAAGCAAGTCATTCTAAGGTTGGTGGTTTTTATGAACAACCATCTTACCTTATGTATGGTTTCTTTATTTGCAGTTTCCATGCCACCTCGATTAGACACAATTCATAAGTTATTATCATACTTCCCAGTAAAAAACAAGGAGTTCTATTGTTAGCGACACGCCTTGTTCTCCGACGCTTTCACATTATCATGGCCAATGACCGACTGACCGTTGATAATAATCGCGAGAGCACAATCCAATATGAGAAATGAGTCGAACAAGACTCAACAATTTTATCACAAAATCATGTTCCAGTTTTTCACAGCTGAAGGTATCTTGGCTTATGCGAAGTCAGAAAAAACATGGGTTTTCAATTTTCACAAGGGCTATATATCCATCTGACGATATTGCTGACAAGGAACCATTGCGAAAAGTGAGACTAGAATGGTAGTAACAAATCAATGACAATATCCACCTCAACCCAAATTCAATACAGATATGAATGTCCACGAGCCATGACTTATCTCAACAGCTGCCGCTTTTCATGCTAATCCAGGCCTAGAATACCCGTGATGTCTTTACCTACTCTGAGATCTAAGTAAGTTGTTACTCGTAATCGACCGTCTCTGCTCATGAGCCCAATACAATCCTACGCAATCAACAATTAACCACCAGTACAATCATTCTCGGGCAGTGTTTATTGCGCAACGAACTACATCACGAACTTTGAAAAAAATAGATATTCACAAAGTGTCATGTATTCGCAAGATATTACTCTGCATTCAACATCCTTGAGCGAATCGGGACAGAATTGTCGACTAGTGTCACAAAGTTTCCATTCACTGAAGTTCGAACTGGTTGAGGAATTGTGAGGCAAAACAAGTCTCGAATTGTTGATCAAAGTCGTTCATGGACTGGTCCGTTTTGATCATGAGCTGTAAAAGCAACACAGTCACGTGACATCACTGTCGATATTTTGATCGTTTGCATGCGCAAGTTCTCAGCCTGCTTCACAACTTAATATTTGCTCTTATCATAAACTTGCGAGACAGAAGTTGTATCAACGTATCATCAGGTAGCGAGCTCTAATGTGCCTACTCTCCTTGATCGTTTTGTACCTTATGTTCCAAAGACATAAGACAAAAGCCTCAACACAAACATGCCGGTTATTCATCCTTTCGACAAACTGGAGCCTCGCGGGACATTTGTGTCAGCTCTCAAAAACGTTTTCTGCCAGCAAGCATTTTTCACTCGCGAAAAATACGCTGTATTTTGGATAGGAGTACAGAACAGATTTTAAGATCTACTAGATCCTTGATCGTTTTGCACCTTATGTTCCAAAGAAATAAAGCAAAAGCCTCAACACAATCATGTTTTTTATAGTCTGTTCGACAGATTAGACAATTACTGATTGGTTGCGCGCTTTCGTGTTTGAACAGCTTCTTGGGGGTACAGATACAGAACTTTAATATATGGCAAACAAAACGGGTTTCTGACTTCGCGTTGAGCAGCTCGCATTGCGGCAATTGTGTGCAGATTAAAACAGCGAATTTCGCGGCATTCTCAAATTTGCCGATTTACGTTCACAAAGCATTTTTTGAGTATATCGGTGTGTATATGCCGCAAAAACATCAAGGGCAAAACATATCATGTCCTATTTTCTACTTAATGTAACGAATATGGGCTAGAAGTAATTCCAAATCCAGGCGCACGCCGCGATCTTATCAATAGAAACCCACTGTCTACCAAATGTCCAATAGTATGTGATTCGATATTATTGCTCTGGATACAAGTCCGACCAGCAATCAAGTTTATTGGAATATAGGATGCCCGTTCAAAAGAATCGAATAAATTCACAATTGTGCCGTCTTGTGGTGCATCATTGTTTGACAACGAAACTCTATACCGTACACAATGCTACGTGTTCATATCATATGAAACACTGACAAATGACATTGAGCGATAATTCAAGAAGAGGACTGTAGCAAGCAGACCACAAGAAATTAAGATGATTGCAAACGAGAAAGCGTGCATGTAATCAGTATCTAACAAGGTCGCGTCGATTCGTCTGTTAGTTACAAATTACTGAGTCGCATGAACAATTGGTACGAGGTGGCCGTCTGGTAAGTCGACGCCTATGGCGATGAGCATATTGACATCACACTGGGTGCAAATGTTGAAAATTTATTTTGTAACTGATCGATCGATCACGATGAACAAGCAAGACCAGTAAATGATACTGAAAATTTTGACTTGGACTCGAGCGTGACCTTTTGAAGAATGACTCGGACTGGCTAAGTGATATTATGAAAATGACTCGGGTGAAAGGCTAACTTCCGAGAAGGAGTTTATCTGTTCCACTATTAGAAGGTGAATCTAATGGTGTTTTAATATGACTTGGGCGGTGGCATGATCAATTGCCTACTTATCAGGAGCATACGTGAAACCCGTAATAAGGCTACATCGCTCAAATGCTGTGATACCAGATCGATATTTGTTGAATTTCAGATATTCTGGGGAGCGTCAAATGTACGATAGCTGCATAATTATAACTTGCCAGCGTCCATGCTGATGACATCTATATGTCCTCTCAAATGGTGTCTGTATCTTACTATTTCGACGAATTAAGTTGTACTGTCTCCCAAGTACGGCAACAGTGTTATTGATAAAGAAAAAGAGCAAGAAATAGCTTCCAAAAAGATCCGATGAAGAAGGATAACAAAGAAGACCGTGACATCGGGTACTAGATCGAGGTGGATGCCAGTTAATGGGATCTCAACAGGTTGGTCGTCCAGCATCCCTCTATCTGTTCATTACGTCGCATTGTGTGTCTTGAATATCGCATGTCACATTGAGTGTGTGTCTCGGGTGGATGAAAATATAATCTGACTATTGATTGATTGATTGAAATATTTCAAAACAGGATTTTTTCTCGTAAGGAAGGAATTGGTAGACCAATAAATGACATTTTCACGATGTGTGTTGAATGTCAACCTCGATACGTATTCAAGCGGACCATTGCGCGCAGTGGTAAACCGTACACGATTATCTTTATTAACGATTACAATTTAGAATTACATCGAAATTTCCTCCTTACCTCCAGGAGCCTCCGGGTCTGACTGTATTGGGGTGCTTTCTGCAAAATCACGGTGCCAGGCAGGGTGCTGGTCTAGGAAGCTCTCTGTCAATCTGAACCAGAAGTGCGATAAGGGGGGCGCGAAACTTTTCACTATCATAAACGGGGCGTGAAATTTTTCAATATCATAAAGGGGTGCGTGTATAAAAAAAGGTTGACAACCACTGCATTGGAATATACCAGGGGTGGGCAAACTTTTGAGCTCGCGGGCCGCATTCAACATCTGCATCCATTCGCGGGCCGCACGATATAAAATTGGGATTATACATCAAACGCAATATTGGTATTTATGATTATATAGTGATGACATGGAGATAATAGGATGCTTATTTAGAACAAACCAGACATTACTTTGATGATATCGTACACGCGTCAGGATCGATGGCGAGATTTCGTAAGCTGGTCGACCTCATCAATAACAAATTTGCCAAATCCATAGAGATGAAAGTCGGTTGTCCCGATTCTTAGAACAGGGTTGAATTTTAAATCTGTGAGCAGCGATCTGTTCATAGATTTACCAATACCACTTTTGGTACAGTTCCAGGACACACAATGCTGACAGCATCATAACCATGTTAGCTTCAAACACGCTTCTACTATGTGTAGGTGAAATATAAATACCCTAATTCTACGCATACAGAGAACGAATCTACTACCTAAGACACAGTTGAAACCTTTCAAACTGCGTGGGCCTTGAGATCAGGTTGTCGCGCCAGAAATTGAACATAAAAGTAATATAGGAAGGATATACCCTAGAATAGAAAGTAAATCGCGCCGAGCGCGAAAAAAATTCAGTTGAGCTCAGCTTCGCGCCCCCTTCAGATGCTTTCACGTCCCCCAAGGAGGGCGCGCCCCTCCGTTTGACAACCACTGTCTTAGTATATTTCACCAAACTAAGAAAAAGTTTAATCAAGTCCGTGCATTAATTCGATTTTTAGTACGCATTTTATCAATATTTTTAATAAGTTTCTTTAGACTCTCGCGGGCCGCACATAACGGTGTCGAGGGCCGCATGCGGCCCGAGGGCCGTAGTTTGCTCACCCCTGGACTATACACTTAACGGCATCGTCTCTGATACATTTTGGATATGAGCCAAAGCCTGGGAGGCCAGAGACGCAATAGTTCAGGTCGGCGACGATGCCTTCTGCACCAGGCTTATTACAGATGCGATTTCTCAGGCCAGCAATTATATCTTGCGCACCTGGCCTGTCGTTGACTCGATAAAGTAGCGAGTATTGCGCGCACGTGCAGCAATCCATTACCTTATTTCGCTCGCGTACAAATGGCAAACCAACTCAGCAGGAGATCGCGTGCTTTTGTGCAGGCAGACGAATCTCGCTAATTGGCAACACACTTCTCGTTAATTTGCAGCGCCTAGCAGTCCCAGCACTCATAATATGAATTACAGGGCAATATGGCTTCATGTTTGCTAAAGTTTTACTTCGAGGAAGTTTTTTATTTCAAGCATTATTCTACCCATGCATAATGCGCAACCATCGATTTTAGGACAAAAAGTCGGTAAAATTGTGCGCATTATACATGCAAAGTGTCTGGCTACCGTGGTTCCAAACAATTTGCGATGAATCAAGGTCACTTTTACAGTGTAGTTCTAATTGCAGATTTTGAAAAGTGAGTAGTTCTAGTTGCGAGTTTTAAAGATTGACTAGATTTAGTTCACGTTTTAGTAGCGGATTTCGAAAATTGAGTTGTTCTAGTTCTGGTTCAACTATCATATGGTCGACAGGAAAAATCATCGTTCTATCAAATATGAGTCACGAGTCACAAGTCATTGTACATTTTGACTCGAGTCAAGTCAAGTCACTCATATTTTGTAGGTGATTCGAGCCAAGCCAAGTCACGATTCAAGTCAAATCGAATTTTCGAAGTATGAGGGATGATGCAAACTCATTACATGTACAGTTTGCTAACTAGGTGAAGGACAGACGAATATAAAGTTAAATGTACAATTGTACATGCAAAAAAGCGTTGTATCACTCCCGCACACTTAGATCTGCTAATAAAATACGCGAGTGACTGTAAAGCTACGTGCTACAGTCTGTTATTATCAGGATCAGCCAATATAGAGGACAGATTACGAAGCCTCCAGAAATTGAACAAATTTATGTGATACAATACACTACCATCACATAAACGCATAAAGAATATAAATATAACATAAAGAATATAAACGCATATAAACTATATTCAGCCGATTTAAATCATACAAGAGTGTTGGTAAAGGTAAGCACTGAGCCGTATAAGAAACAGAGATACGTTGCTATTAGATAAATCTACTGCTACTATGAAAACGTAAGCTGTGATTGTTTCGTTTGCGGTCAATTTATTTGTGATGGAACAATGGAGGATCAGTGAAACATGCAACCATTGAATGACTGGTTGCTCTCACAAGTGACACCGGCGTTTCGCGAACAATCCAGACATACAAAATACAGGGTGACATAATCGAAATCGTTTACATAATGTTTTGAAATTGACTCGTCAATTTTGCTCCTAGTCACGAGTCAATCCAAATTTCTGAAGCGCCGAGTCAAGTTGTTTCATGTCATCTTTGCAAAGTGTCTCGAGTCACACCATGACTCGACTCGCACCACTGCCTGAATTGTGGAACAGTATCTCGCCGGCTATCTGATGGTCGTCAAGTATTTCCACATCCAAAACCTTTTTCTTATCTAGGAATGCTTCTATAGGTTAGAATCGAGCCAAAATTGGTATGTTGTGTCGTTTTGGGCAACCTAACAGATTTATCAAGAAGCCAGAAAAATTGGAAAAAAAATGTTTTGTGACACCCCTAATGGTCATTTACATCAGGCCGATATTATTTATTATGATTCCGTAACTGCATGAAATTGTTAAGTTGTCTCAAACACGAAGCATAAAAAATGTGGCTCAATTCCAACCCATGGAAACGAAGGATGGTGTAAAAAAGATCTAATTTGGGAAATTCTTCAATTAATTTTATTTTAGAACCGCCCATCTTAAATACTATGCCTTCACATTCAAAACTTTCTACTCCAATAGTGAAATTTGCAAAAATACTTTCATATGTTATAATATATACAATTTTTTCAACTCTGATAGCTTAGCTGCTACAGGCTGAAATTGAGTCAAACCTGGTGTGCAGAGTTTTTCTTAACCAAAATAACAAATTTATCGAATAGCAAGTAAAATTACAAGGAAAATCTTATTTTTGAACTACCCTTTTGAACACACGCTCAAAGTCACTTGCAATATTAAAAACAATAAACGTGTGACATTTTTCAACGAGAACTTATAATGATTAGTGGAACTAATTTGAAATATATATCCGACATAACTTGTTTCATGTACAATCAATCTATTTCTGAGCATGAGAGTTGTATGTATGATTTCAGGAAGCACAAAGTTTTAACATTTTTACCAAGAAGAAAGCTCCTATACGGGGTCCAGATAAATCACGCCACCAATACTAAAGATCCTTTCCATTGAAATAGTTGCGCGAGTGACGAAATCATTGGACAAGCCCACAAATATTGACGACAGTAGACCCAATACCGAAATTATGCTAGAGCCAGATATCATTGGGCTCTGATCACAACTTTATCGCCTAGTAAAGCAAACTCACGTCTGTCTTGAATCTGTCTCATCTTCGCAAGACGATGTATCACTTGTCAGGTCGATTACTGCAGAAGCAAAATATTGAGATGGAGTGTAACAGAAAGACGGTTTCAATGAGATATTCTTACTTTCAACTATGTTATGTCTGTCATTATCTTCTGGTTCTCCCATGCCGGAGCACGTTGTGATCTGAGAAGTTAGCACCGTTTAGCAAAAGTAAATATCAATCATGGTTATTTTACGGACAGTAACCCTGGTATGAACTTACTCGTTTGGGTGATGTATTTCGGTGTTGCCTGATTGCCGGCTCCTCATGAACTTCCTCGTGCACCTCATCACTCCATGATGGACTGTATGCATGGACGAGTCTCAAGTCCAAGTCTGAATGGAGAGAGAGAGAGTCGGTATTTTCAGCTAACCCAGTGGTTCCCAACGTGGGTGATAACGTCCCCAGGGTGTGAGTGAGGGCCAAAATGTTAGAACTTCCAGTGAGATGTATTTTATCAACATGTTCAAAAATACATGCGGATACGGCTTATTCTGTATGACGCGATCAGCTTAATGGAAAGTAGACGCGGAAACCGGTTTTCCGAGCACCTACCACCTCAGAAAAATGACCCTTTTCAGTAAATTCACCAGCGATCAGACTTAGGCGAATAATTTTCCCGCTTCTAGGCCTATGTCCTCTTTTTCGGACCTGTAAATATTTGTGATAAGGGGCGATTAGTCAAAAAAGGTTGGGAGTCACTGACTAACCGATATGCAGACCAGACAGACGGCAACAATAATGATGCACAAAAGTACGCATGCACACTGCACAGTGTTCAATATCGGATAGGAATAAACGATACGACCTTGGAGGTTAACCAGTCTGATCACACCCGCATCAAACAGGTACACTATGGTTGACCAAAGATAACTATTTTTTAAACTTTACTGGCAAATATCATAAAATTTGGCTCAATTCCAATCTGTAATAGCGAAGCTATAAGAGTAGAACATTGAGATTTAATATAGAGCACTAGAGCAGTAGTTCTCAAACTGTCGGACGCGGCCCCTTGGGGGGCATGAAAGCATCTGACAGGGTTACGAAGCTGCAATAAACTGGAAATATTTTTCGCGCTCGGCCAGTGTTGGGATCCAGTCACTACCTTCGAGTCACGAGTTATTTCGAGTCATGGCACATTTTGACTCGAGTCAAGTCTAGTCAATCGATTTTCGATGGTGACTCGAATCAAGTCAAGTCACTCGATTTTTGGAGGTGACTCCAGTCGAGTCAAGTCAAGCCTAGTCGTCAAGTCATGAGTCAAGTCAAAATTCAAGTCAAGTTGCCTTTTCAAAGTATGAGGCATGATTACGTCATTACATTTTGCTAGCTATCTGAAATACTGATTGAGTGGTCGTTGATTCCGAACCGATGAACGAATATAGAGTTGAATGCGCTGTATCACTGACATATACGTAGAACTGTTAAACTACACGAAAGTAATTGCATAGCCTCAGTTTATAGTTACCACTTTACCATCCAAAATAGAGAATAGAGAAAAAAGAAACGAATTGATAAGATGCGACACATTACCCATTTACAAATTGATATGATACAATTCCAGCTTGTGCCAATGTGACTATATAGACTTTATTCGAATTCAATTTCAATAAAACAAGTTTGGTTGAGGTAAGAACATAGAGAACAGAAATAGACATTTTTCGATTTTATTACTTCACTAGTTTACGACAACACAAGCTGTAGGCTTCGATCACTGCGTTTGCGTTCAATTTATTTGTGAGAGAACAATGGCGCCTCAGTGAAACGCACGATCATTTAATGATTGGTCGCTCTCACTGGTTACACCAGCGTTTCAGGAACAATCCGAACATATGCAAGATGCAGTGGTTTTTATCGACACCGATTACTTGATGACTTGAAATTGACTCGTGAATTTTGCTCAGCACGAGTCAATCCATATTTCTGATACGCCGAGTCAAGTCAAGACAAGTCTTTTTAGCAAACTGACTCGAGTCAAGTCAAGTCATATGAAAAGCGTGACTCGAGTCATCCCAACACTGCAACGACGCGACTTCCAATTTATAGTTATTGCTATATGTATAGTTCGAATTTCACATTTGAGAATTCTCTCATCGAGAGTCAGAACCTCCCATGCCATCAAAATATCCATTAGGATTGCTAGCAGCCTCATTGCATTTTGTGATATGACGATAGGAGACACGAAATTTTTCACCCTAAAAAGGGGGGCTTTTCTAAAAAAGTTTGAGAACCACTGTTGTAGAGAAAATTTTTTTTTTAAATCACTGAAATTGTTGTCAGGAAATTCGTACTTCCAAAAAGTAATAGCCTATTTACGGTGATTAACTGTAATACTAACAATGATGACCAATTTATTAACTAGACTTCAAAATTTGAAAATTATCAAGATACGGCTTGGATAGGTAGATTGGGACAAGGTGCCATTGACTACTGTTATGCAATCACTCCTAAAATTGCTAGCAGCATCTCTGCAATCAAGGGATTAATAACATCATACTATATCCGGGATCCTTAACGGGGGTAGATGCACAAAACATCAATCAATCAATGAATCAATGGACAGATTATATTTTCATCTGCCCAAGACACACACAATGCGATGCAATTAATGAACAGATAGGGGGATGCCGAACGGCCGACCAGTTGGGGTCTCTTGAGCTGGCATCCACCCCGACCTAGTGCCCGATGATACATTCTTCTTCGATGGCATCCCTAAATCTTCAGTTCTTTTTAGAAACTATATCTTGCTCTTTCTCTTTCTTTATCGGTTCTTTTTTTTTCCGGGCTTTTTTGTCGCCGTAAGACAATGACACGTGGGACCACGGGGTACGACAAATACGACATTCGGTGCGCAATTACAAGCTGTTTAGGCGTATTTGTAAAGAATGCGTAACGAATTAATTCAGCATATATTCATAGTTAATGTCTATGTTTTGTAAACGAGAGGGTGTATTCATTTTTGAACACAGTAAAAACAGTTGACTAAAATTGGCTCTTACCCTCTTGTCTTCTCTCAGGCGGTGTTGGATTACTATCGTGAGACACAAAATAGTGAATCTCACGGGCTTCAGGAGTATTGTTGCGAGAGATTTCCTAAAAATGTCCGAAAAAAAAAATTCAAATCGATAAAATCATGAATATGGACGCAATATGGGTGATAGTACAAGTAGCTTGGACTAGTACATAATTTCAGTTGTCTAATTAGACTAATTAGAGCGAAATGCCATAAATCTAATTCGTGAAATGTTTCAATATGGCTCATTTTAAATTCTGATCCAATTATGGTTTTCCTGAAAATGCTACAGGAGAACTGTTTAGTATGAACTGAGCTTGATTTCCGTTGTATTTCTTTTGTGAATTCAGTAATTTTAATTCTAGTTTTCTCATTTCATAGAATAATAATAAAAATCGATGCAATTTCTACATAATGTATGATATTATTTATGAGATAAGACATTTTGTTGCTGTTCATGACTATGACTATCCTACAATTAAATTTCGAACAAGTCATATAACGGTCGCACAATAATTGAGATATATTCGAACGAAAACTTAAGGGGGTCTGCGGGGGTCCCTGACGGCCACAAGGGGCCCACTATTTTTTAACAAAGATATAAAGTTACAAAAGTTCAGAATTTGCCTACTGCTGTTATAACTCTCCTGGAATAATTCACAGTCGTGCAAATGTAATATGGTATAACTATATACAAAACACTTCAAAACTGGTATCTGTGGCAACCCCGCTAGGTGCTCAGCATCCACGGGTAGCTTGGAGGAGAAAATATTAGTGGTGCAGATCTCTCTTAACGGTAGTATCGGATCTCCGTGGTCAAAGTACCTGATGGTACAGACGAATATAAGTCTGATCTCTCTCTCTCTCTTTAGAGTGGTCAAAGCACCTGATGGTACAGACGAATATAAGTCTGATCTCTCTCTCTCTCTTTAGAGTAAGTACTTGTTAAAAAGGGCTGTAAATAGACCAAAACCCACCATAATGGATTAGATTTTGTCAAAAAACTAAGTGCTCACTCGTGCAGATAAGGTCTAGTCCAGCGAAAAGGCCCGTCAGTTAAGCAACCCTGGTATACACTTACCATAGCCGGTAGTGTGGTTTGATCTTGGTCGATTGCCAGCTCTTCTTCTTCCACCTCATCGCTCCAGGTCGGACTGTCCGGACGGACCAGTCTGAATTCCAAGTCTGAAGAGACATATTTTTTATTTTCATCCAACAGATATACAGAACGAACAGACGGCATAAATGATGACACAGAATACAGATAAATATGCATGCACACTGCACAGTATTTAATATCAGATAGGTACAACCTTGGAGGCTAACTAGTCTGATCACATCCGCATCAAACAGTTACACTATGGTTGTGTTGTGAAAAATAATATTTTTCATACTTTACTGGCTAGTTGATAAAATTGTTAAATCAATCTAATCTTCAAATTTGTCACAATTCCAACCTGTACAAGAGAAGCTATAAATATAGAAGATTTTAGATTTTTTATAAAAAATAAAATACATGGTTGTAACCAAATCACAAGGTTCAGTCACAAGTCACTCACACTTTTATGGTTTTGACTCGCGCGCCAGAGTCATGTTAATTCATTTCCAATTCACCACCGAGTAAAGTCCGAGTCCAAGTCAGCTAGTAGAGGGTTGAGTCTGAATCATAGTGTTTTGACTCGAGTCCAAGATTATGTTCACTGTTCAGTTTACAGTTCAATCCGGTCGAACCTACAGTTTTCAACTCTGCTCGAGTCACGATATAGAATAGCTCACATTCAGAATATAGCAATTCTCCTGATTCTTAACAGTTTCTGACCCTATTTTCAGAGTATCAGGACTGACAGACAAACTACCAATAATGTGGTACCTTTACTATTCTCCAAAGTTGCAATGAAATGTCTGTCATAGCCATCATTTTTTCGAGTCATATGACTTGGTTTGAGTTATGTACAGTGGCGGCTCGTCCTATAGGGCAACTGGGGCATTGCCCCACCTAAAATTCTGTTCAATAACAATTCTTTACCATTTATAGACGCACACCAATCTCTCTATATATACCGAAATCACAGCGAAAATGGTATTCCTTTCGCTTGTAAATGCCCATTGCCCATATATAGCGAAGTCTCTGCGAAAATCGAATTCTCTTGTGTTTTCGCTTTGCGAATGCCTAGCCGGGGCATGCCCCGGTAGCCCTCATAACAAGCTTTCACTGTCTATTCTCTCAAAGCCGCGCACAATAAAGAAACGGTGATTTACTCTCTCCTATTCATAAAATTACCGAGCAACCGGGGCACAATAGCTCTGTGCCCCTAAGGTGTGTTGTAACAATCGTATCTATAGCTGAACTCGGTTACCGTCATATGCGTTTGGTCGACCTTTGCTGGTATTGGTCGATTTTGATGGTGTTTCACACCACGAAAACTCTTGAAACTTGGTATGTCATGTCGTGATGGTGGTATTTAACACTACCTCAAGTTTCAAGGTTTCTGCTTATAGTTTGGGGTAGTAATTCCGTTTCCGAAGTTAAGTGTGTGCTGATCCGTCATGTATCGCAAACAGATTTTACTCAAAAGCCGGTATTGGTATCCATTGATTTTGACGATATTCAATACTGAGATCGGTTATGACATTTGGCACGGTAAGTCTTAATGTTAGTATCGAACGCTGTACCAAGTTTTAAGTTTGTCACTGAACTGTGTTAGTGGTAATTACGTTTCCTAATTCGAGTGAGAACTGACTCGTCATTTATCGCTAACAGATTATACGCAAAGCCGGTATTGGTCTCTATTGATTTTAACGATGCTCCTTACCTAGATCCGTCATAAGCTTTTGCACGGTATGTCTTGATTTTAGTATCGAACGCTGTGCCAAGTCTCGAGGTTGACACTCAATGATTAGGGTAGTAATTTCGTTTTCAAGGTAGAGTATGGTAGAGATGTGCTCCGATCTGACACATCTGATCCTACAACGCATTGCGAATTCCACGCAAAAGCCGGTGTATCTGCGGTAACGTTAACTGAGATGATGATATCATTCTCAGTTTGCATTCAAATATTTACTTTGATATTATATTCTCCAATGTCAATTTCACCGTGAAATTGTGGCCTTCAAGCCATTTGCTTACAACCCCATGTCAAGCGCGATAGCTATTTTGTTTTTGATGGCGGCTAACAGCTGATCACTTGATCAGCCTATTCCTCAGTAAATTTTACGCAAGATTCGGTGTTGGTCTGTTCGCATTAATTTTGACAGTGTACCATACCGAAAAGGGCCATGAGGCCACTTCTCGATGATGTCATGTAACAGTGTAATAAGTTTAAGGCTTTCATCCACGTATTTATTCGGTAATATATTTTTCAAAGGTGATTTCGCAGCAGACCTATAGACAGTAATAAAGCCGTATGTGTCGTGTTACAGTCTCCAGTTTCAAGGCCAAAATCTCCTATGCTGTACCGAGACCGAATTTTAGAGGCTGCAATTCTTAGTTCTTCAGATTAATGTTTTGGATTCAATATGACAGGCCCAATCTATGAGATAACAATTGCGTATCTATCCGAACTCGTTGACCTTTCCAATTAGGCTTACGCTATCTCTCGAGTTATAGTCATTTCCATTTCTGCAGATAATTAGTCAGGTCTAGTGCGAACATGAACCGTGTTGAATCTTTGTTCCGTACGCCGTTTACGCAGTTACCACACTTCAAGTCACAGCTCACCAGCGGACCTCTCGTATGGTACATACGTTAAAATCACTGTTGCCGGGAAATTCATGTTACCGTACCATCATTAGTTACTTGTTTACGTTGGAAAACGCCAATGTGACGTCATTTTGATAAAAAGTCGCTTGCAGCCCTTGCCCCACCACCCGATATTGTCACGAGCCGCCACTGGTTATGTACAATGACTCAAGTTCAAGTCGAGTCAATACGAAAATTTTCGCTATTTTCTTATACTTTACTGAAACTGTCAGGTTGTTTAAATTTACGATGCATAACATATATGACTCAATTCCAGTCGGCAGAAATTATTGACGTAGAAAATTTTGAATTCGAAAAATATTATTTACGGTAGGTAAATCTGCAATTGATAATCATTTCAAAGTTTATAAACTAAACAGCAAAACCTTGTTTTTGAACAGTCCTGAATTGATCAGTATTGTTGGATAAAACTGATTGATACAACCTCGGAGGTCCACTAGTCTAATCACAGTCGCATCAACAAGTAGGCCTACACTGTCACTAAACGAACTGGATGTAACAAATTTTAGTTATAAAAAAACAAATATGATAGGAACTGAATGAAGCAACATTTTGACGGGCTAGGGCAATACCTTTTTCGCAAATACCAGAATTTACCAGAATTTCATAATCCACTTTAGTCTTCTGCTAGCAATGTAATTTCCGACTGTCTGTATGATAGCTTCTATATGGTCCCCGTGATGTTCATCCTCGTTCTTGCGAGCAAGAATGCTACCGACCACAAAAAGGGAGACAATCCTACCCCAATTTTCTTTGGTATCTTTGTAAATTTCATCAGCTATCATCAGGAACATTCGCTCATCGGGTAAATATTCTTTATATTTTTCATTGACTTCGACATCACCATAGCGGAGACGTTTGGAGACTGCGTTTAGGACAGTTCGATGTCGCTCGAACATTTCATCCCCAACTCGACGTAAGGTTCTCTCTGCTTTCGTATTTACCTTAACGCATGAGCCGTCGAGTTCGTACATGATAAAATTCCTAGTCAAGGAATATGCTTCGGATATAATTTCATACTTTTCTTCAGTGACCGAAGGTGATACTCGTGATAATTCCATGCTTTGAGGAGAATAGCGAGTCAGAGCTTATTTCGAGATCTAAGCTACTTTGAAAATGAGTATCCTAGGATTTGCATAAGTTTCATCTATATCGTACAATGCGTTTTCGCGGTCCAGAATGACTTATGGCGATGAAAAATAGTAAAAATGGTCTCTTAAGCATTGACCACTGTTTTGTTTTCGAAAGATGTCGGGATGTCGGTATCATATTTTCTAAAACTTAAACTAGGACCCGGATCCGGATATCAACTCTGAATAGACAAACCAATGAACAATATTCAAACATGTTATACCCCCATGTTTCCATGAAAATAACAAGACATTACACATCCAGTATACTTCACGATTGTTCATAGATACCAAGTATTCGCGTAAACGAGGTGTGTGACATTACATACATCATGGATAACATCATGGTCGGCACTACACGCATCATGGATTACAAATTCATGTTCTGAAGTCTCATACATACACCGACTCTGTACATTCAATGTGGGGGTAGCTGACTTGGAGACAGAAAAACACACATATTTGACCGTGACATGGTCTTAGTATGAACCGAACTGCATTCGACTTGTGGAAAAATGTGTCGCACACTATTTCACCGAGATTACAACCCTTTCACCGTTCACAACTTGATATATCAACTTCACAGGGTGGTTCGGATTCTCAGGTAGACTTGAATCGTGATCCGGATCTCGGAATATAGTAAAATCGGGGTATGTAGGATAATTACTCACTCACTACTCTATATGTTGGTGGTGGTCATACCCTGCAAACTTTTTTGCTGCGAACGTAGTGTTTCACCTTACATCAGTTGGTTCAATGTATGTATCGGGTTGTGAAAACTGTCGCTGTTTTGACTATGTGTCACAATCAATACCAAATACGAGAATTCGTTACTCGTCGAAACGCCGCAGTCAGACATCGTTAACAGCGATTCCGTGTATGGCAATTTTGAGTTCAATTGCGGTTTTGTGATGTTAACCAAGCGGCTGTGTTTCTGCGGTGTGAAGACTGACCGAGTCAGAGCTTATTTCGAGATCTAAGCTACTTTGAAAATGAGTATCCTAGGATTTGCATAAGTTTCATCTATATCGTACAATGCGTTTTCGCGGTCCAGAATGACTTATGGCGATGAAAAATAGTAAAAATGGTCTCTTAAGCATTGACCACTGTTTTGTTTTCGAAAGATGTCGGGATGTCGGTATCATATTTTCTAAAACTTAAACTAGGACCCGGATCTGGATATCAACTCTGAATCGACAAACCAATGAACAATATTCAAACATGTTACACCCCCCATGTTTCCATGAAAATAACAAGACATTACACATCCAGTATACTTCACGATTGTTCATAGATACCAAGTATTCGCGTAAACGAGGTGTGTGACATTACATACATCATGGATAACATCATGATCGGCACTACAAGCATCATGGATTACAAATTCATGTTCTGAAGTCTCATACATGCACCGACTCTGTACATTCAATGTGGGGGGTAGCTGACTTGGAGACAGAAAAACACACATATTTGACCGTGACATGGTCTTAGTATGAACCGACATGCATTCGACTTGTGGAAAAATGTGTCGCACACTATTTCACCGAGATTACAACCCTTTCGCGGATATTCGTTGGTGCTATCGATACGGTGAACAGCACGTTATGTATAGCGATATCTCCACAGTCAAATACGCGAACCATGTACAACCATATACCCAGACTTTCGTTGAATATTCACGACACCAACAAATCTGTACATCTCCTTTCCCTCGACATCAATGATAGAATCCTCATCCCAATGCGCAGTACGAATGGTGGGTTCATCGGGTGTAAAATCCAAATCAAATGACACCAAGGTCTGCTTTCTCATTTTCAATATTTCCACCACCGCGTCTTGTCTGTGTCTTAGCACTACCATGTGAGGATGGCGAAATCTGTGGGTGGTAACACGGATGGACATGATATTCTTCGATATGATCAACTGAAACCACGGATGTGGTGGGTTAGAGTCTTGTCGTGATGGTCTCGAGAATACGAGAATTCGTTACTCGTCGAAACGCCGCAGTCAGACATCGTTAACAGCGATTCCGTGTATGGCAATCTTGAGTTCAATTGCGGTTTTGTGATGTTAACCAAGCGGCTGTGTTTCTGCGGTGTGAAGACTGACCATGTTACGGTCAAATATGTGTGTTTTTCTGTCTCCAAGTCAGCTACCCCTACATTGAATGCACAGAGTCGGTGCATGTATGAGACTTCAGAACATGATAAGTTAGTTAACAATATTTCGAGTCATGGGTATGAATAATTTTTAGAAAACCTAAATATGCCGCATCCAAACTTCGTAAATTTTTTCGATTAGTTTTTTTCGTTTCTATCTATTTTAAAAGACTCAGTGTGGAAGTTTCGAAACTTGCATGAATTGCAAGCTACATAATACAACTAGTTAACACGCGCTGATGTAACTTTCCTCATTTGTATGCATAGCCTACGCGAATTCACTGGATTGAACTTTACTGAATACTCCGCAATGTAAAATTAGTATACACCATACAAAATCCGGATTGTTTAAGTCTTTAGTGTAGCGGAATAGTGTAGTTTTCTAACTACTTTACAAATTCATACGGTTTTTCTTGGTGCGTTCCAGGATAAATGCAATTTTTCACGCTTTTTTATTTTTATTTTTTCATTAAAATTGGGGCTACTGTATATTATTTATCGCCTATATTTAAATTCGGTGTGCTAATGCGTTGAGGTTGAAGCTAAAACATCCTATTTCATGCGGCCAAGAAGTCTAGCACCGCGTAGCCGAATTTAACATACCGAAAAATATCTACTTTACAAAATTTTCATTTCTTTATGTCCATTAGAGTCGCACCATCTATTTATTTCACGGATACCAAATTACTCCTGCTTTTATCAGAGGATATACTTTCCTAGGGTTTGCCTACTAACAGTACTTAGTTTAGATTAATGAAAAATATAGTGATTGAAAATAGATCACTGGATTATAGTTTACAGAAAACTCCACAATTCTATGTGACGTCCTTGCATGCCAACAACCGTCGAACTATTCGCCACCTCATAAACACTTGAGTAGGCCTACATTTGATGCGTGTGGGGAACACCTAGGTAAATTTTCATATGCGTTTAGTTTCCAGCTCTGAAAGCAAGCTTGGTCTATGATCAATAGCAACTATTTCAACAATTATTACATACCTATTGATAGATAGCTAAGGCACCATGTCGACCCAAAATTATACCTTTTGCCGTCCATACTTTTATAACCCTTGAAGGGGTAAAATTTGCATTACACTAACTTGCAATTGTGAAGCGGCGTTTCACTGTCGGTTTAATCACCCTTATTCTAGTGACATGAAAAGGACTGAATCGTATGAATTGTGGTCACTACAAGAATCGAGCGAAAGCGCTGTTTCACGCCGTCTTGCATCGGTCACGATTAGTTTTACTTTTTAACTAACTTGTTGTCTGTCGTTATATTCATTAGACTCGCTTTCATGCGGCTAATTTGTCCCTATCATTATAACGTCGGTGATCGCGTACCTGCGGCGAAGGTGTTCGTTTAATTATAGCAACGAGAAGCGGGTCCCTGCGGCTATTCCGTTGGCATTTTAGTACCGAGTTAAATACCCTTATACTCGACATGCAAACATTATACAGGTAGCGGTTATACTGCGAGCTGATGAATTCGTCATCTATTCGCCTAGCGTAGTTGTTCATAATCCCGACCTTCCGCTCGTATCGTATATACTACAAGCCAGTGATCGCTACATCAAACAAAACGGTCAGATCGAACGCAAGAACTCGGATCGCAGTGTCGGAAAGGAAAGGACGTAGTTTATTTTTGTCCTTGATGTTTTTGCGGCATATACACCGACTCATGATACACATACACACGATCTGCGCATCTGCATACCATGAGTGCATGATGTGCATATGCCGCTGGACAAGGAAGTGCAGATATAGCTTTTACGGCTTTCTAAGTCATGCACCACCCCTCCATGCTATCCCAGTAATGCATGAGCGCCAAGCAGGGAAGCCATGGATACCAGTGTTACTAATCAGGTCTTTGGTCTGACCCGGCCGGGAATCGAACCCACGACCTACCGATCAAGAAGCCGGACGCTTAACCATTACGCTATCTTGTCGGTTGTCGGACGGCATGCAAAGCGGTGTACCTCGAAACATCAACCGATCTGGAGGATTTCAGCTAGTGAATCGATGCAATAACGATCAACGATATCATTGATATGCTCTTTTTTCGAAATAAAATGAACTCGTACACTATACAATGCTATTTCAAGGAGACTGAGTAAAGTGCCAATGTAAGTTTTGACGCGGCAATCATAAGTCGTTAAATGTGGAAACTGCAGAAACCGTAACTTGTACACATAAAATCAAGTTTAAAAAGTATGGATGGATGATATTAGTCCTAAATACACATAATACAATATCTGAGAAAAGTATCAAGATGCGGCAATCAATGCAGCGATGATATAGCAATGGATGGATGATGTGGCACTATAGGCGTGGCGCTTGATGATGATGTGGCACAGATGACGTAGCAGATGAATGTACCCTTAGGGTATGAAAATGGGCGTGGCAATTAGGATGACGTGGCGCTCTCTGATTGGCGGGCAACAATTTCAGGAACCCTCACTACTCACATCACGTATAGAGTGCAGTGCCCATGTAAAGCCCGAAATAAATCCAATAGTCATGTCCAAACCCGAAAAAATTGGGCGGACTTCGACCTCTACCCTGTTGTCTTCAGTACAGTCCATAAAATATTGAGGGGGGGGGAAGAACATGCAAATTTTTGAAAAGGGGCACTGTGAGAAAAAAGGTTGAGAACCACTGGTTTCGGAACAACACCATAAAACTTAGTATTTTTGCTTGCAGCCTTGGGTCTATTTGCAGGTGCAGGAAGGTCATTATGATACGGCTTGAATAAGTAGATTGGGATCAGGTGCCATTGACTGCTGTTATGTAATCACTCTTAAAGCCAGGAGGATCTTCTAGAATCTAGATTAATATAGAATAGAAAATGATATTACAATAGATCAGGGATATGTTGTATCATTTGTGGGTACAAAGTACCAAACCATGGGTACGACATGCTGCGTGAAATTGTATGCTGTTTAGGTATATTTGTTCAAAATGTGTAAGAAAACAACTTGGGATATGTCCAATGTCCATGTTTTGAGTACGAGTGGATGTTGGTGTTACTATTTTTAAAATAAAGTATGAACGATCGACTAAAAATGACTCTCACCCTTTCGTCTTCTCTTGGCTGGTGTCGGATTATCGTCATCTAGCACTAAAGCTTGAATCTCTGAAGTTTCAGACGTACCGTCGCATTGAGAGATTTGAATGACTCCCTAAAAATCATGAAAACAAATTCAAATCGATAAAATCATGAAAATGGACACAATATGGGTCATATTTCCGTTAACACTTCCAGCCGAAAGTCTCAGTACCAGCCTTGAACAACTTTCCATTATATAATTAGATTGAAACACCGCTTTGATTTGATGAATTTTTTTTCAAAATGATGGTTGTGACGGTCTAATTGTTATCTGATGATGACTTGTTTCTTTAATTTTAATTCTAATCTAATTTCTGGCTTTCCAGAAATGTTATAAAAACTGTATAGTGGGAAACAAGTCAAATATTTATATGACCTGAACTTGATTTTGTTGTATTTCTTTTGTTAATTTAGTAATTCTAATTCTAATCAAATTAGTGAGTAGGCTACTTGTGTAACGGTAACTATAATTCTAATTCTAATCGAATATAAATGTTAGCTATGATTTTAAGCCAATTTGGAAAGCGCGATTATAATTTAAAATTGAAGAGTTCCTCACCAAAATACTCTGTTTCAGAGGTTTTCAACTTTTATGTCTTCACAGACCTCATTTGAACCGTTACGTGCAAATTTAGCTCAACTATGGTGCAACCCTCATCTGTCTTGTGTAGGCTATAGTTTTAAACAGCAACAAAATGACTTTTCTTGAAAATAACATACTGGTATTACTAGTTATGAATAGATTGGGTAGACTTCTATTATTTTAAAGCGAATTCTACAACTGCATATCTTGAAATGATGATATCAATAAATATAGCACCAAAATTGATAAACAGATTTTTTAATGAATATAAACAATATAGGCTACCGTAATGTTCTGTGTATAATACGCCCCCATGTATAATACGCACCCTTAAAATGGCGTGTAGTTTCTGCGAAAAAGCTGGTACACATGTATAGTACGCACCATGCATTCGTAGTAGACGAGTAATTAAGTTTTAGTATTAGACGTCATTCTATTAAGCGGTGTCACTGTTGAACAATCATGACATAACAACGCTAATCATTAAACACTTAACGGCATTGTCTCTAAACCAGTGCTTTTCAACCTTTTTGAGCTTCATTCGCACTTTTTTTTGAAAATAAATTTCATTCGCACAAGCCAACCGAAAATTGCTATACAGATAGAAGATGAAGATACATAAGAATATTCTGTTCAGAGGTGCAACAAATTGGCTACTATACAGATTTCAGGCCATGAAGTGTCTCAATAAAAAGGCTAATTTCCCTAATGATACGATTTTCAGTCAAACAGGTTGTTGGATATTGTACAATTGTGACTACCATATTGCTTGGATGGCCAGGTCTGAAGAACTGTTTTACACTCCTATCCAAATTACAGCGTATTTTCTGCGAGTGAAAAACGCTTGCTGGCAGAAATCGTTTTTAAGAGATGATACAAAGGTCCCGGAAGCTGCAGTTTGTAGAAAGGATGAAAAATCCACATGTTTGTGTTGAGGCTTGTGCCTGATGTCTTGGGAAATAAAGTCAAATACCATCAAGCAGAGTAGGCACATTAGAGCTCGCTACCTTTATGATACGTTGCTCCAACTTGAGTTCTGTTTTTTGTTTTCGATTTCCCATTTTCTGTCTCGCGAGTATATGAGAAGAGCAAATAAAGTCAGGATACCGTTTGTTCGGCTATTTCAAATTTGGGTGAAGTAAATTCCTATGCGTGTGGCGTTTGTGCTGCTGTCTACTCAGATAGCAGGAACGGGACTATTCCGTGTCGAAAACGGAGCATTTATATATTGAAAGGTTTGGTCATCCAGCGTCAGTCAATTTTGGCCAAGGTTTTGTCACCGCTGATGTTTTTGGCCTCGTATTTTATCAGCGGCACCGCATTTTATCAGCGGTGTGTTAGCCAAAACGCAGAAGGGGTTGGTCTCGAAATGAATTAGTCTCATAGGCCTGAACTCGCTCGTTGCACACCCCTACACTAGTTCATCCCAACGGTCTTCGTCCATGTTTTCAAGAAAAAACATTCGGACAAATCTTATCATGAATTCAAACCAAAGGTCGGCTGATTCTGATGATCCAGCCATAAATTATGCGTGTTTCGCTTATTAACTACAGTACCCTACACAATGACCTTGGATATGTAAAAACTATCGGAGGGTTTTTTGCAGTAAATTCAACAAATTTCACATACAAATTAACAGATAGCTTTTGCAGCGCGTCGACCCAAGATTATACCCATGCGTTCCATACTTTAATAACCCTCGAAGGGGTAAAACTTGCGTTACGGTTACATAAACTTGCAAATGTGAGTCTGTAATGATGGAATTTAGTACTGTCCTCGGGCCTCGCGCTGATCGAGCGGTTGTTGCGAGAATGATGATCGTTTAGCGAAAGAACGCAAATAATCAATTTGACTTCATTTTTCCAGCCTGTCGCTGGCTTAGACGGGCTGATACACTGTACGTCTGTAACTACACCGACTTCCAAGCCTGGCTTTTGGTTACGTAATAATTATAGTGCGAAACATTAATTCACTACGGCTTGTGAGAGCTGCTATGGTGCGTCAAGGTAAACATTTATTTACAATTGCGTCTCAACTACAACAGTCACACTGCCCTTGAATTTCCTATTAGCTTTATTCGAATTATTCCGCGTCAGAAAAATGAACAATTATTTACGATTTTCATTCGCACTCATCCGGATTTTTCATTCGCACTATTCGCACCACCTTCGTCATTCGCACTGCAATTTTTTTCATTCGCACCAGTGCGAACCGTCACACAGGTTGAAAAGCACTGCTCTAAACGATAGGAGATAGCAGCCAAAGCCTGTGAGGCACGCGGCGCGATAGTTCAGGCCAGCAACATCTTGCGTACGAGGCCTACCGTAATTTTCCAAGTATAGTACGCCCCCATGTATAATACGCACCCCTAAAATAGCATGCAAATTCTGGGAAAAAGCCTGTACCCATGTATAGTACGCACCCTGCGTTTCAGTACACGATTAGTTCCGATTTCATATACGATGTCATTCTGTTTTGCGATGTCACTCTTGAACTATCATTACACAACGATCGCTAATCATTATACAATTAGCGGGATTGTCTTTAAACGAGTGTAAATAGCAGCCAGAGCCTGCGAGGCGGGCGGCGCGATATTTCAGGCTAGCGACACGACATTTTGAGCACGAGGAGACCTTTTACAGATGCGATTGCTAATCATTATACAATTAACGGTATTGTCTCTAAACGATAGTAGATAGCAGCCAAAGCCTACGAGGCCGGCGGCGAGATAGTTTAGGCCAACGAACCGACATCTTGCGCATGATGCCTATTACAGATGCGATTGCACCTAGGCTAACGGTTATGTCATGTGCACCAGATCTGTTGGAGATGCAACTGATTACGCAAGCAATTAGATCTTGCGCACATGACCTCTTGTATATGTATAAATTGGCAATGCGATTGTTCGGGCCTGTCGTTGACGCGACGGATTGGCGAGGATTGCCGCGCGCGAGTGTCTAATTATAGAAATTAAACATGGAACGGCAACGACCGGATTTGCAGGTTCGTTCCGCTTCGCCGGGGCTGGAGTGGGGAATTGTTTTGCGTAAGCGACTGTAGGATTTCTGGCAATCCAAAAGCTATCTTCCCGAGCGCAGAAATTATTGAATCTGGTCTTGATCGAAAGCTACTGTTGCACCGATTCCGACAATATAAATCAAAATAATGATCACGCACTGATCCACCTAGAGTCCGTCCTCCAAGTCTGAAATATCGGCATTGTTCGAACAATCGGAGAGTCGCAACGGGTCATTGTTATGGCCATTGTGTTGCGGTTACCCGAACCAAGTCGCAAGGATCCGAGTCACGAGTCAATCTCACTTTTTTAGTTTTGAATCGAGTTAAGTCGAGTCATTTTCCATTCACCACTGAGTCAAGTTTAAGTGCAAGTCAGCGAACAGAGGGTCGAATCTGAGTCGTGGTATTATGAGTCCAAGTCATGTGTTTACTGCTCAGTTTCCAGTTGAAATCTTGTTAAACCCCACTTTTTATAACTCTGTTTGATGATATCGAATGGTTAGCATTTATAATATAGGCTACTATTATTCCTCATTTTTAGCAGTTTCTGGTCGCATTTTCAAGTACCATTACCAATAGAAGATTGTTTCTAAAACTTTTTCAGAGACACCCCCCTTTATGATAGTGAAAAATTTTGCACCCCCTTATCGTCATATCACAAAATGCAACCAGAATTCTTGCTATCGTTAGGGATAGTTTGATGGCACGGAAGGTTATGACTGATGATGAGACAATTCTCATATATGATATTCGTACTATGTACAGAGAAAAAGGCCGGAATTGGAGGTAAATCGCACAAAAAAGTTTCAGTTGACCGCAGCTTTGCACCCCCCTTGAGACGCTTTCACGCCCTCTAAGGGGGGCGTCGCCCAGTTTGCAAACCACTGCAATAGACGAATTCCCAATAGTGCGATTGACTTACAATTCTTCGAAATTACAATAAAATGTCAGTTTTGGCCGTCTGAGTCTCGAGTCCACGGGTTCCATGAGTGTTCAAAGGGGGTCCGCGAACACCAAAAACGTTGAGAACCAATTCACTAAATCACTTGATTTTGCAGTCCACACGTGACAGATGAATCGTGACCGAGTCACCCCATTTGATGTACCGTATTTTTAACAATGAAAAAGTTATACCAACACTGCAACTCCACTTATGCTAAATTTAATCGAGGTCCCACAAGAAATGATGGTCAAGATTAACCCTCCCCTTAACTGAACTGGAATCGCGAGCTTCCAAATACGATGACAGATTCACTTGAGGTCACTGCAAAATTATCTCAACATTATAATAATTTATAGAGCGCTGAATACAATAATATGTCACTACACTAGTGCGCTATACACAAGAGGCAACAAAATATAAAAACATATGGTTTTGTCGAATAGTTCTGACACCTACAACCGATGAAGTAGTGCCATACTGCCATAGCTCCATCCCCACGAGTTGCCGCAATACCCACCGGGGATAACTGGTTAACCCCCCACCACAAAGGCTGAACTGCTTGCTTGCCCACACTATACCGGATTCGCGTCAGACCTGCATAAGTTGATCGGTCGCGGGGTTTTGACCCCGCCAAAAGATGGAGCAGCTGAGATTTCATCAATGCGCACTGGGGGAAGAGGGTCAAAAATCCGACAATGCATTACAAATACTGTACTGTTGCACAATAAACAAAGCGCAGCTCCGCTACACTACAGTGATTGGCGCTGATTTCACAAAACAGACATTTTGTACATTAGGTCAGTGATATCGTACAGTATTTTGATACCAAACGATTCAACAAAAACTGTAATTGGGGTGCAAATAGTACAGTAATTCTTCAAATGGCCTACAGTACTAAACCCATGCAGCAAGGCTGAAACATTAATTCCATTTGATAGAAGTAAACCACCTAACAGTAGAAATTCAAAGCAAAAAGCTCTTAGACAGGCAGTATTTCTATATAAACTATATCTGTGTCTGGTACATATATAACCACTGTGATTCTGCCAGAAAATGCTTACGTCATATTTCCGAAATCACTGAGTCATTGTTGTCGCAATGATTCACTTGTGCTAAAATCAAATATTATAACCGGAAAAACAATTTCGCGACAGATTTGGAGTGCAAACTAACTGAAACACACGAGTTTCATCAATAAATGGCGCAAACGGTGTGATCAATACAATATGTCATCGAAACTTGGAAGGAGTGCTTCATTTAACAACCGCCAGGTAGTACTTATGGCATCTAAATTTTCAGCCGTTACGTAATCTACGTAGGCGGACCTATTTCGATTCTCGCCTGTAGCCGAAGCTTCAGAGGTTAATTTGTGTTCCTTCCACCATTTTTGACTATTTCTTACGGCGTCAAGACGCCCGATGAAACACTCCACAAAAGATTATATGTGATATCGAGCAGAAAAAAAAAACAAATAATAACGTTTAACGAAGACAGCCTATCCCACACTGTTACATCGGCCAATTGGCTTTAGTCGTTGTTTGATTAAAATACCATAATAGGTAAATGCAACATCTTCTTGCCGGTTAACTACATCGCATTGCAAACTATGTGTCTTGAGCACATCAGAATATAAATGATTACGATTATTGCGATCAACGTCACGTTCGTGTTTGGTATAGGTCGACTGTAATGCCGCAATTTATAAGTTCGGCTACAGGCGAGAATCGAAATAGGTCCGCCTACGTAGATTACGTAACGGCTGAAAATTTAGATGCCATAAGTACTACCTGGCGGTTGTTAAATGAAGCACTCCTTCCAAGTTTCGATGACATATTGTATTGATCACACCGTTTGCGCCATTTATTGATTAAACTCGTGTGTTTCAGTTAGTTTGCACTCCAAATCTGTCGCGAAATTGTTTTTCCGGTTATAATATTTGATTTTAGCACAAGTGAATCATTGCGACAACAATGACTCAGTGATTTCGGAAATATGACGTAAGCATTTTCTGGCAGAATCACAGTGGTCATATATAGATACTACACAAACACGGCAGTATAAGCACGTAACACTCCTTGTCTATTACTCACTGAAAGTCATACCAGATATACTATTAATTCGACTGACAGCAATGGTGTGCGTATACGTTCTCACAGAATCAAGTTTATATAGTTGAAGGCCGTCATGATATATTCCGTTAAAACTGTCGTGCTTAAACAGCAGTTGCCAGTTGCAGGCCGGTAATACAGAACAGAATTTGCACTGAAATTTGAACTATGTGGCACTATACCTTGGTGACAGATTACCAGTGAACTCGGCACTTGGTGAATTCGGCCGGACGAACTCGGCACTTGGTGAACTCGGCACTTGGTGAATTCGGCCATTGGTTAATTCGGCCATTGGTGAATTCGGCCATCGGGAAATTTTATAATAAAAATGCATTAAATATATATCTCAGAAAAAGAAGAATCACGTGCCGTGATAGATCGCGCAACGGTACCGGTCACCATGATTGGTTACTGGAATGTTTGCCGGTGAACTCGGCACTAATCTTGGGATATCCTAACTCCAACTTTGATCCTAACCCACCTCCAATCCTCCTTTCCCCTAATATCCACATTTACCCCAACCTAATATCCCCCCTTACCTAACATCCCCCAACCCTAATCTTGGGATACCCTAACCCACCTCCACCTCCAATCACCCTTTTCCACAACCTAATATCCCCCCTTCCCTAATATTGGGATACCCTAACCCACTTTCCCCCAACCTAATATCCCCCCTTCCCTAACATCCCCACATCCTAATCTTGCGATACCCTAACCCACCTCCAACCCCCCTTTCCCCCAACCCTAATCTTGGGATAACCTAACCCACCTCCAATCCCCAAACCCAACTCATGGGATACCCTAACCCACCTCCAATCCCCCAACCTAGTATCTCCCCTTCCCTAACATCCCCAACCCTAATCTTGGGATACCCTAACCCACCTCCAATCTCCCTTTCCCCAAACCCTAATATCCCCCTAACCCCAAACCTAATATGAATATCCCTCTTTCCCCAACCCTAATACTCCCACCCCAACCCTAATATCCGTCTCTCCAAAGGCACAAAAAAAAATTTATTTTTAGTTTATAAATTTTTGTTCGTGTTCGTGGGAAACGTTTATTGGTGATCCTTTATAACTTCGTTATTACATAAAACACAGATATCCATCTTCTCAAAAGTCGTCCGTCCGTCCCACGCCAAGTCAAATCAACACCGAGCCGACCACGCGTGGTCGATGTGCGAACGTCGCGTTATCTCCCGCGCTTGCGCAATCCGTGATCACGTGATCTAACCACACCGTGACTGCGTGATCCACGCATGCCCTGACCTCCTTACAAGATTGCCAATCACTTGATAAGACTATTCTTCGTTCAATAATTCATATTAATAGCTGTTAATACACTTTATTACAAAATTTCCCGATGGCCGAGTTCACCAATGGCCGAATTCACCAAGTGCCGAGTTCGTCCGGCCGAATTCACCAAGTGCCGAGTTTACCGGCAACCTGGTGACAAACCGAATTACACTTCCTCGACAGGACGCCATCTTTAAGACAGATTTGCTTCACCACGTACGTTATACTATCGAATGTCGAGAGTCGTGCAGTTCCAGGTGTATCCAGGTATTAGTCGATAATCGTACAGTCGCCGTTACATCAACTACCTCTGTGCAATAGAAAAGTGATATAGCCTCGAAACAAGAAATAACCACACCACACCCATGTGCCTGTTTATATAGCTCAGTGGTCAGAACATCCGGAACCGGAGTTAAGATATCTGGAGTTACTCAAGTGCATCTTAATTCTTCATAGATGACTTTGATGACAATATTCTTATTACAAAGTTTTTGATTTTCAGTATTTCAAAATAATCGTAAGGGATTTTGACTGAAATAGTGAAATGCGTAAACTACGGCATGTGGATCACTTCTCTCCACACCACCGCGGATGAATAATTTCTAGCAGTCTCAAGGCGATTATTATGCCAATTTATTTATAACTACCATACCAATTCCACCAATGAATACCAGGAAAACACAATTTAATATAACAGATGCAACTGTTTCTTCTGTATAAGCTTGTCTATATGCAATGCATAACATCAGTCACAGCACATAGGAGATCATGTCCAGTCTGAATTATACGATTGCGGTTCTAGGGCTTTCTAACTACAGTATATAAAAGACCGAGAATTCCTACCTAAGTATTGGAGGTTTATCCATGCTCCTCCTCGCCATCTCATCCGCGTAGGTGGTGTCTTATAGAAAGGTCAGAAGTGGGCCGTGCTACAAATCGGCCGCTACGGAATAAAAATGAAGAATATCGGCCTGGTGTCAATGACCATTGACCAATGACCATAGCCGTAGGATTACCGTATTTTAGAAATCTGAAAGTAGGACACTTTTTCGAAATTTTCCGACTTGCAATACGGAGGAAAATCCTGAAAATTTGGTAAATTTTTCCCACTTCGTGGTCGGCTAACTAAAACATAGTCAGCTTACCGGCTCAGCTCCCGAAATACCTGCCGGATCGTTACTTAAGTGCTGATTTACTGTATCTCCCCCCAATTTTACCCTATATTTGAACAGATTTTGACAAATCCTCTTAAAATAGCACGTATGGTAACCCTATACAGAGCAGTCGACAAACACCATGAATATCACAAACGAACAAACAAACAAACACAGGACTAGAAGCCTTGATACATGGATCTTTATTGTTCTTTCTGTGAGGCTCGGATCAATGTACCGTCTCAGCATGCAGGGTGGAAAGGATTTTCAATAAATCACACACTTAGTCCAATATTGTTCTCAATATTCGATTGCGATGAATCCGTACTTTATGCTCTCTGGATTTGTTTCTTCATCAGCGATTCCCAAACTGTGTGGCGACACATTAGCGTTGCGCCGCCACAGCTTATCGGGTATGCCGCTAATATTTTTTGTAATTTTGGAGTAGGCCTAAAGATTCATAATGTTCTAAAATGAGGTATGCATGCTAGCATTTGCGACCTGGAAGCGCTCTGCTTCATGGCTGATGCATAAGCACTAGGGCTGTTCAAAAATAACTTTTTCCGGATTCCAGCCATTCACTGACTAAATTGTCAGGTTACCCTATAAAACGCTGCACATGTCACCATTACAATGGAATCAGTTACGCCATTGGCGATAAGTTGGGTAATTGCTATGTCATGATTGATTTGTTTTGTATCGGAGTAAGCCTTTATTTCGTTTCACGCACCAAATGAATAAGCTAATAAACAAACAATCACTCCGCTGTCTAGACTTGAACTTGCAATGCAATATTACTTCTCGGGATTTGTTGTTCAAGACTTTAGATGCATGTGTATATTGTATAGTTGAGTCATTTGGAAGCAGTGAATCAAGCAATTCCTCTGAAGAAGAACAGCTCATTAAATTACGAAAACGCTATTTCCACAGATTGGATGAGTTAGCCTATGGTTGTCTACTTCTAAATCCTTGATCATGGCTGCAAAAGAAATCTCTATATTATAGCCATGTGTGCATTGTGCATCTCCATGGCTATGTCAAAATTTGCGTATTTTTAGCAGTTTTTAGAACTTTTCGGAACAAGAATATGCAATATCTGTCAAAATAGAGCGAATTCGGAAAAATTAGTGTCATTTTGGAATTCAGCGAATTAAAAATAGCCTAAAACCATTGGCACTTTCTTGGCATCAAAATGTGTGTTGAGCAGCGTAATCATTAAACAATAAACATATTCGGGTGGAGCCGTTGTATAATGACTTCGTTACATGATGTTATTTCATGACATCCTGTCATGTCAAAAGATATTTAAATCACCCAAACGTACTAAACTAAATGACACACACGATTTCAAATTGGCATTTCTGCGATGTCGAATAATTTTTTTCTGCTGGATGGCATTTGTCTTGGGAGGTTCAGATTGACTGACAGGACAGAAAGACTCGGCCACAGCCATTTAAGCGCCTATGTACAATTGAAAAATTAAATATATCGAAATTTTGGGTCGGCATAAGGGCAGTTCTTTTCGGCCAACATTGTCTCCCTGCCTATAATTTTGGCACACTTCTCGGATTGGCATGTTACATGGCCTAAAACTTTATATGTATTGGTGCGTCGTGGTGCGGTAATGGCCAATGCTAAAATTCCCGTTTCTACAAATCATGCGAATTTTTTCTTGGAGGAAGGGTACCTAATAATCAAGATATTTGACATCATCCCATTTTTTTTTAAAAACACTATATAATTTATGTTAATAATTCACGAAATAATTTTGGTCCGCCTTCAAGCTTGCCCGCGAAGCAATTCTGAGTATATTGGAAAATATTTATATTGCCCATCACATTTCTATCACATGTTTAAATTTTTAGTTAGAAATACTTCCATTAAATATTCCTCCAATACTTCCATAAATAATCCTCCTTTATAGGCCGCATCATAACCAACCGACAGCGGTATATGTTCTTAATTTAGAAGCGAAAAGGACAAGGCGAAACCGTTTATACGCAAGCTACATTGAGAATGAGATATTTACGAAGTTAGGATTGTTGCCCCTCTGTATCAGTTTTGACTCAAAAGGTCCCCGGCCTCCACATCAACCCGAATCGCGAATTAATACTGATGAACCAAATTCCACGTACGCGTATATTAGAGTTATAAATCTCTTGTATTACTCTCAATGCATAAAACCCAAACTATAGGGCTATAACGTCAGATTACAACTAAAACAAGCTTATGTCGTCGTTAGAGCAGCGTGAAGAGTACATGTACACTGTACACGCTGGTTACAGTCACTGCTTTAACTGAATTGAACCGGTTAATCATCGTACTTCTGCTAAATCGATTATTTGCAAATTAAGGTGTTACCAGAATCGAACCCCTGTCATCCGCAATATAATGTAACCTACTATCACGTACACAGGATTGATAAGAAAGTATTCATATGGAAACATGGGCACGGTTTCTCAGGCAACAATTTGAAATCTTTTGATTGCACCGGCCCGCGAGCGATGAGAAGGTTTGAATCTGGCCTGCGACGCAAGGAGTTTGACACTCAACCTCGTTTCCCGTTTCTACTCAGTTGCAGAGGGGAAGAAGATCGCAAGATGCGTTTTCGCGATGCAGTCAAAGTAAGTAAAAAAGTAAGTATTCAAGACCTATTTTTGCCTAACACAATGTATATTGTCAAGCAGAAATAGAGGTTTTCTAACATCATAACCACTTGATTATACGTAGTCCGAGTATAGGTTACCTCAAGTTAATATCCAACCTAGATGCAACTGATATGTTTTACAATATAGAAATGTAACAGAAATACAGCAACGTTGTGACGTAACAACAATCATCGGCATTACATCACATTTTAAGTGGTATTATGCTATTATCGATAATGCGACAAAATTATATTGACTTTGGAATGAAAACACTATGATTTTCATTGGCATTTCATGTTGCACATAAAAATAGTCCGCA
>NW_027648672.1:22209-66260 GCF_051294905.1 Botryllus schlosseri | reverse complement strand
AACTGAGGCTATGCAATTACTCACGTAGTTAAGCAGTTCTACATATATGTGAACGATTCAGCGCCTTCTTGCGTGTATGTTTACCTGTATATTCGTTCATCGGTTCAAAATCAATGATCACTCACTCTGTATTTCAGACAGCTAGCGAAATGCAATGCCGTAATCATGCCTCATTCTTCGAAAAGGCAACTTGACTGGAATTGTGACTTGACTCGTGACTTCACTTGTCTTGAATTCCAAAAATCAAGTGACTTGACTCGAGTCAACTTCGAAAATCGATTGACTTGACTTGACTCGAGTCAAAATGTGCAATGACTCGAAATAACTCGTGAATCGAAGGTAGTGACTTGATCCCAATACTGGTATAAGTATGAGTAGTTCTATAGTTTTCGTTACGGATTTTCAAAACAGATCTTTTAGCGCAGCCGCCGCAGTGAAAGTTGTCATTTAGCGCGGTGATTCGCGTCACGAATTTCGTGATGCCACTGATACCTAATGTTCTGTTGTGTGATGATCTTGAAGGTTGCAGGGGTGCCGCCATTGCTAGCTCAGAATCATCACACCTAGCAGTGGCATAGTCAGACGTGGTTTTAGGGTTCAAAACCCCACCGTACTCCCCAGGTCCTATTTCAAACTTATACTGTGATGTTCATAAGTCGATCCGATTCCGATAAAATCAAAATTAATTATTAGCTTTGTAATTTATTCTAATTAATTCATTTGTGTTTTAATCAGTTACAGCCTGCAAGGCCTAGTTGCTGACTTTTCGAGGTCGTCAGTTGTAGTCTAGTTCTATAGTTACACATTTAGAAAATTCAGTCAGACCATACCAGCAGGCGGTATCTATACCGACATGATTAAATCATGAATTATATTTTTTCCAGAGTTTTTTTCAGTTATTTATATCGATCATCCAAATGGCTACTGTTCTTAGTCTTCTACGCAATGCAAGCAAAACGAAACCAAGTCACGTTCTTGACGAACACATGGAGTTGACCATTCAGAATCTCAGCTTACTGCAATGCCCTTTCGAGGAGCTTAGAGGGAAGAGCTCCGTCACCATACAAAAGTCTATGTTTGACAAACCCAATATCCGCGGACTTATCGCTGTCTGTTATTTCTTATTTCACAAGTTGGATCGGAAGAAGTGTCTCGCTGTGTTCAAACATTGTTACCCGACGTACGGTAAAAAGAGCGAGCAAGAATTTCAAAAGATATGCATATCGTGGTTGCGAGAATGTGAAAAAGACACTGCGTTTGATTTTCCTTCAATCCGGCCTGCTCTATTCATTAAAGCCAGCGGCCCGAAAGTTACGAAGTTTATTTTTACGTTCTCGGTATATGTTCTTGATGCATGCGCTAGAAGACTTTGTCCGGATGATGATATGATACTTCTGCCGCCTCCAATCTGCCAAGATTCTCGCTTTCAGGATTTCCAAAAAGCAGCCCTGAAAGAATCAATTGCTTGCGCCATGTCTGGTTTTACCGAAACCTTGCAGGTGTCCCGGGAAGTGGATTTTGAGGTGAAACGTGTCATTCATTCCATGCTGTCAAAGTATAGAGAAAGAGGAAAAAAGATGACGGAACTCGGAAATGAGGAGCGTGATTTGCTTGGAAAGTTGAAGATACCAGTCCCACGCAACGCCACCTCACCGAATCAGGATGCCATCAAAAAATTAGAAAGCGAGCTGCAATCAGAATTGAAGTCGGTGATGAAAAAATGGGATTTCATCATATCGAAGTGCGACGAAACTGGAGATGAGAGAGAAATTGTAGCTTCAATACTAACCCAACCCAGCACTGCAAAAACTCTAAGTTCCACCGATTTAGACCTAAAAATACCTTCATGTTTGATAAAAGATTGCAATCAGGAGATTGCTGAAAAAGTCGGCACGGACCTTTACCGGTCCGAGATGCTTGACCTTGTCAGCTTCATAAATTTAACAAACATCGCGCTGCAACAAATATTATCGAAAATGCACGAAGGTATGCCTGATTTTGAAAGCTTCAGTGTCACGCTGAAGGCCAACAAGATTGTCCATTCAAAGCAGGCGGCTGGTCTCTCTACTTTGTTGAATGATTTACGGCGTGGAACAATGCTTGCCGAGGAAATGAATGGTAAATTACGTAAGAAAGTGGATGAATGTATTTACAAAGACGAAATGGATAAAACGTTCTTAATTCCTGGCCTGGTAGCTCCAGAGAACAGTAGTGCTACCACTAAATTTGATCCTAACGATAGCCTGAACATTCCGCGTGTAATTCCCCCCCTACAGTTTACTGACGATGATATATTGGAGGAAAGGGGAGCTCCTGAAACACCATTATCCCCTTCCGTGATACGTATGATATCAATTGTTCCTCCTTTCCCAGAATTCGAATCAACCGCACTGCAGCATACAGACTTTGATCGACCACAAACGCCGCCTACTCACCAATCTGCTATTAACCTTGTTGATTCTCGAAACCAGATTGAATTTTCTCCTGAACCACAAATTAAGTCGCCTGTTCCTGATGTTTTGGATGATCATGTTTTGGATGATCACCTCTGATACCAGATTTGCCGATACCTGCAATTTCTTGCTGGGCAGCGGATGATTCGTCGTCACAACTGGAAGCTGGACATTTATTACTGGGACCACCGTCACCGTTAAAGCATAATTTACTCGACGACAGTTTTGAGCTGATTAATCCAAGAGAAAACTGTCCACAGAAAAGTCCTTTTCGTCTGGTGCCTACAAGCGATAGCTCGACAATAAATTTCTTCGTACTTCATTATTAACTTCATTATCAGTTAATATATAAATCTTTCTGTATTGGTGTATAATGTATATGATGCACTCACTAACAGGGCGTCAAATGCATGAGAACTTAAATGTGTGGATGCCAGGGCATGGTATATGGTATGGAACGAAATTTTGGTATGGAATACGGAGATGTTGAAGTATGGTATGATATGGGAATTTCTAAGTATTTAGCAGTTTTTCCAGAAGCAGGGCTCTGATCCAACTTTCGAATTGTCAAATCAATTGTATAACTCATAAAATCGTTCAGTGTCCGGTTTATGTGTAGCCTATATCTCAAATTGCAACTCACCCACGCCGTCGACATTTGAAGACAAAAAAAGTTGTGTTATTCGCATATGAAGGAATATAATGATGATCATAAATTAATAGTCCAATCTGAATATCATCAAAATGCATGATATCAGACATGGGGTGATTACTTTATGAATGTAATCGATTGCGATTACGATTACTTCGGAATCACGCGATTACGATTACGATTACGATTACAGCAAAATCTGGAAGTAGTCGATTACGATTACGATTACATTTGAAAAGTAATCACGATTACCCACGATTACATTTATTTTTGCTTCTTATAACCTATTTTTGAAGACATATTGGAACACAATATAACTTGCGATGAAAAGACCTCGTGAGAGAACAATTTTGTTCTTAAATGTGACATCATTCGCTTGTTACGTCACTATATACCATATACTTGAAAATTTTTCCTCCCGCTTCGCGATTTCATGTCGCTAGATATCTTGATTTTAATATGCATACCCCTCCCCATCAATAAAATATTACGCATAATTGATAGAATTCGACATTTTGGTGCCGACCGCTACCGCGCCACGACACACCAAGACATATGCAGACATATGGCTAACATGTGCTACCAAAGAAAGATCTTGGCCGAAACGTCCGTCTAAGCATAGCAATTTACAACGTAGCTACGTTGTAAATTGCTATGGTCTAAGTATATGTGTCCAGTGCCCACTGTCCATTGTCCATAGCGACGCTGAACGGGTGCGACGAATAGTCCTATCGTAACACTAGCCCAGTGGTTCTCAACCTTTTTGACCTCGTGGCACACTTTGAACATGAAAAATAGTTCGCGGCACACTAGCACAGTGGTTCCGGACTCTTTTGACTAACGGCACAGGCAAACTACCAGAATACGTGTAGCAGCAACCATAGTCTTACAGCGATGGTCACTGACGAAGTAGGCTACTTATACCTTTTCGGAGCACTCAACTAGGCTTTTCTCTGCTTGGGTTTTCTTTTATCTCAGCGGACATCTCACAAATACGTCTGCGAATGGTATCATTAGACATGGGAATCGTTTACAATTCTTCCCAAAGATTTCTTTACAACTTTATTGCAGACCGGAAGAAGAACTTTCTCCGCTTCCGTGTGAGGTTTTGAGTTCTCCGCTATTACCTTTGTTACCACATAACTGGCCTGGTGAGATCTCGTTTAAACTTCCGGCTGAGCTTAATATCATGAGATTGGCTTGGCAATATAAAGTTTGCCCACTACCGCATTGTCGATGTAATTAACCGTCGCATCGAAGAGTCCAATCACGATCGCCACAAACAGATACAGAGGCGTAGAAGTGTATACATGGATGTCAATCGCATTTCCACGCAGACCGTGTATTAGCACCTGTGAGGATAGTATACCTCAATAGTGTTGCTGGCAGCCACCCACAGTTGAATCGTAGTTCCAACAAACCGGAATAATAAACCTCAGCGGCGGAGAAATTTGTAACTGATATAATTTGATTAACTTTATTCTCAATATTCGAATTTGTCGCCTGCAACATAACGTTGCGCCCTGAGCCTACATTTTACCTCCAGTGCAGGCACGCTACTTAACAATCGCAATCTGAATGGCTATGTTGGTAATTCTAATTTGTAAACGTGAACATCACTTCCAAATGAGTTCATTTCTCGATGGTGAGAATGCCTTCCTAGGTGTTGGAGGTTTATGTAGGCTCCTACTCGTCCTCCGATCTTCAAAAGCAGTGTCCTACAAAAAGTGGGGGCCGTGCTATAAGTTGGCATCTCAGGAATCAAAATAAGTAATATCGGCATGGTGTAAAATGATTATCGATGATAAAGACATGGCAAGAATACGACTACAAATAGGAACAGAAAAAGGTCATCAACCTGCGTCATGTCCCTGTTCTGCATCCGGTTCTGATGGGGGTGACAAGTAAAAGGTGAACACTTCGGCCACACGTAAATATCATGGTCCATTTGCCCGAGTTCAATTATCACCGTCCTAAATGCTACTATGCGTGGGCAAACTAGCGTATCACACCCATTGACGGTGGAGGCCCCAGTTTGATTCATGGCAGTACACAGTAGCAAGTTACGAAGAATCGCAGATTTATTAGATTCTCCGCCCCTATACGTTGCTGTGCTCAGAGCGTCTTTACAATACAAAGCCCAGAGAAAGACCCAATCCATGACCTAATAGGGATGTCAGATTGTGATACTAGATTGAGATACGGTCGCCTCGACATCCTTATATATCATTTCACTGCATCGGATTGTGCATCGCTTGTCGTGATCGGTTAAATTCAATAGAAAAACGAACAATGACACACTCAAAATTTGGAATTTTGTTATACTTCGACATAGCTTACTACATTTGCTCGCGGCACACCTGAACAGTCCAATTGGCACACTAGTGTGCCGCGGCACACCGGTTGAGAACCACTGCACTAGCCCCACAGGACAATGCAACCCGGTGTACCCATAGAGGAAAATGATACATCCCGTGAAGAAAAGACAATCTGTGTATGCGTCTCACGAAATATGTTTTTCGTTAGTTTAGTCTGCTACGTTTGGACGACTGCAATATCTTTTGACTATAAAGCAGGCGCGAGATTGCCGATTAACAACATGCAACAAAGTAATAATATCAACGGGCCCGTCCTAAGATGTTATAATTATTGATTACACACCGAGTCCATATTGTCTCAAACGTGTCTTTTAGTTGTTGCGACAAGGTCGATCGTAAAAGGTTGGTACAGGGGGAATTGCCCCCAGCCCTACGGGGTCTGCTGTTTCGGTCCAGATTCAGCTACAACGCACGCTAACATGGTGTATAAGCGAATGGCTATGGCGTCAGGTTCAAATGTTGAGTAAAGAATTGCGAAATACCGATTGGTGCCTGTTTCAAGCAGGGGCATATGAGAATAAGATAAAGTGAACATAAAATCTGCAATATTGCATAACATTTCTCGCAGTTTAATGATGAACATACGCATTTACGCATGCATATTGCCTACAATCAATTTACCACCTGTATAGCGAACTGCCTTTACTCGCAACAGCAAATACCTGCTGGGTTATGATTTATATCAGCAGTCGGTGATTTGTAACGATTTGATGTGGGAATCGTAATATTTGAGGAGTACAAAATTTCAAACCTTTATCCAGTGAACGCGGTCATAGGCCTACTACTCGCTAAAAACTACGGTAAAACTGCATAATCAAACATCAATAGAAACGTTACATTTGAAACTAGGCAGAGTAGTGGTTATTATTATGCTGTTAGGTGGATATGTATGGAGTATATTGTTAACCTGATATACGGCATGCCGAAGATTCTTACAATCACACGACTACATATAGCCTTCATTGAATATCTATTTACTATGTGTGGATAATTCGTTGCGTAGTGATCGAAGAGCAAAGCTACTGCTTGTGACGTGATAATTAGCAACGGCGCTTGAAAAGCCGACCTGCTACAAATAAAATGGTATAAGTTCGCACTCTTCCTTGTTCACTGTACAGTTTCAGTCAAAAAGCAATCGTTCTTTCACCAAGAAATCGATTAGATATGTGAAATAATCGATTACGATTACGATTACTTCGGATTTTTTTCGAATGTAATCGATTGCGATTACGATTACTTGAAAATGATGTAATCGTCGTAATCGATTACGATTACTAATCACGATTACCCCATGTCTGGTGCGCACCGACATAAGGCAGATAACAATCTTATCGGTAGGACATGAACATGACTTAACGATGTGCAATTACGCTCCCAGTATTTTCGAACTCATCATCCTCCACCAGCACTACCGCTAACTCTCATCATGTAGGCGCAGAGTAGTATCTATATAGTAATATATGGAAGCGTCCATTGGAACGACCAATATTATTGACAGAATTCATTCAAATAATTTAACGACCAGATGCATATAGAAACCAGATTCATATAGCAAGCACTACCCCTTCAGAAGTTGCATCGATTACCCTATAGTGTGGGGTCAAAATCATTGGTTATTTGGGCGGGAGGGGGCTGAAAACGTGTGCTTTCGGTCATGGTTACACAACACACAGCCACAAACTCCTGAACCGGACTCGTTTTAGCCCTCGCACGAGCTTATATACGCTCGACATAATCGCAATAGGAAGTCTACGTCATATGCTAATAGGGGCGTGAAATACACAGTTGTCTGATACCTATACACAGCGACACTGGTCTATGAGCAAAGCTTTGCTGGTGTGACGTCATAACTCATTTTGAAATCCACTAGTGGGCGCTAAAGAGTGTCCTGAATTTGGGTTGCTGAATCTCGCTAATTGGAGACACTGATAATATGAATCGCTGAATTGCAAATGAGCTATGAAATATTCGGTCAGCATTTCAAAACGACATATATTAAAAGAGAATATGACTGTAAAGATTTTTTCAAAAGCGAGTATATTCCCCACCAGAAATCCCCACCGTTTGGGAACCACTGGCATTATAGAATGTTTACATTCTATACTGGTATAGTAGGTCTGTAATATACATGGCAGAGATGAGCGGATTTGAAATATCTATGTCCTAATCCAATCCAAATCCGAGCCTTCAAATCCAAATCCAAATCCTAATCCATAACTTTTCCATATTGAAGTCCATGTCCAATCCTAATCCGATTCCAACGGGAAATTCAGAAAAAATACCAATTTATGGAATGGAGGAATTCGAAAATTTTCTTTCACAACCTACGATTCACACGATTCAAGATAACTTAGTAACCATTAGTACATTAATAACTGATCTTAATAAAGTTTGTCGCCATTCGCCAAACGACATTTCAATCTCCCAGAAAATAGGTAAATCCAATCCAAATCCTAATCCGTTTAAAACAAAATGTCTAATCCAAATTCAATCCAAATCTGACCAGAGTTGGATCAATTGTAATTTGTAATTGTAATTAAATGTAATTAATTACATTTTTCAATGTAATTAAATACATTTTTCAATGTAATTGTAATTGTAATTGTAATTTGACAAAAATTTTGCTCAATCACAATTTCAATTACATTAAATTGCTATTGAGACCTGACAAGCACAACATAAAACAATCGACTTATAAGGCATTCTCTTTAAATGTCGACAAGGAATTTGGTGGATCCATTCGCGGAAGCCTTTGACTGCGCGCTTGCGTGCGAAGTTTTTTTATTTTTACCGCTATGCTGGCCTCGGCTGCCATTGTATACAATTTTTAGATTACTGACCAACGGATGGATTCGCAACACGTGACTCACGAGAAGCGAACTGCTGAGCCGGCTAAAAGCAGCAGAATTGATATTCCCATAGCTGCCGATCCAAGCGTCGAAATTTGATATGTATGGTCCTAATTAAAAGCTAGTGTCGCACTGATTCCGCAATAAAAGTGTATTTCCAGGCAATGGTACCATCCCAAAATAGTCGTGAAAGTCTGGGAATCGGCATTGTTCTGAACAATCGCTGGGCGTAATTGGTAATTGTTGTGGTCATGCTGCTGCAGCGCTCTCACTTTTCAGAACAGTCGGCCTTAAACGGCTATTTTGGAGCAGTTACATTGCCCTGACGAGATTTTATTTTGTATTTTCGGAATTAGTACATCAATAGCTTACGATAAAGACCAGATGCATCAAATTTGGACGCATGGATCGCCAGCTCTAGGACTACAAATTTTGCTGCTTTTAGCCGGCTCTGCAGTATGTTTGTCGGTGCATTCATCCGTGACTCACATCTTGCGCATCTATCCGTGGGTTGGCAATCTACAATACGATTTCAGATCACGATGCTGCATCGTTATTTCGTCTGGCTAACTAACCAGACCACTCGATATTATATAACGTCTTATCTGACAAAGCACAGTTTTGTTTTCACTCATCATCCCAATTCCTACGTCCCTCGATAAAAATAATATTATTTATTCAATTATATACTATAGACGCAAATCCAACACGTGCATATATTATAATACTTTTTCAACGACATACTGCACCCTATCCTTAATCCTAACCCATAGGAAATTAGGTAAATAACATTTTACATTTCCAATTACGTGAGCCATAATTACCGAGCATTCAAAACACGCTCATATATATTACGCCACAATGACATCTCACATAGCATACTATGTACGCACATCAACACATCTATTACCATTACCACACAATCTGAACTAGACTTGAATGGTTGTTAAATACGACGCTACGGTTGTCAAGGAGCACGGTTGAATTTATGATTATTAAATTACATGTCCAATCAGCAGCAATTGTAATTGTAATTGTAATGTAATTGAAGTATGCAAGGAGTAATTGTAATTGTAATTGTAATTTGATATTTTTAGCATGGAGTAATTGTGATTGTAATGTAATTGAAACATTCATGAAAGTAATTGTAATTGTAATTGTAATTGAACTGAGATAATGTAATTGATCCAACTCTGAATCTGACAAAATTTCACAATCCTGTTTTTTCAAAACCTAATCCTAATCATGCTCATCTCTGATACATGGATCGGTGATTTTGACATAAACACACGTTGGGGATCTCCCTTGCTGCAAGTCACTTCAGATGTTAATTTTGTTATGATCGACTGATGAGTTCCGAATACTTGATATTAATTCGAAACTGCAATGCAATCCAGTGACAATTATGGACTTTTACTACAGATGCCACTTTTTGCCAGTCGGCACCTTGCATGAACAACGGTGTTTGTAATGAACTCAGTGGTGGCTATGCATGCGCTTGCCGGGATGGATTTTCCGGAAGACATTGTGAAAGAGGTATATAGTTAGTTTCTGACCTTGCTATTTACCTTGGAAAACAGGGATATCTAGGGATATCTATTCTTGTTGGAGAAGTAATCATATTTTGTTACATTGCATGTTAAAGGGGCACTGCGCTCTAAAAATGATGTGGTCTCAAATTGAAGGTAAAAACGAACAAAAATTTTTGGCCGCAGCCATTTCCTTCAGAACGCCATCGTAATGGAGCTGCAATTTATTAAAATTTCTACAAGACCAGCTGCTGCGGCTTCTTAACCCGTTACATGGCACGATGTCTTTATCGTCGCACTGCTCGGCGCGATAGGCAGTCACGCTGCTGGTCATGTCGCCAGCTGGTCTTGTAGAAATTTCAATAAATTGCACCTCCATTACGGTGGCGTTCTGAAAGAAATGGGTGCAGCCAAAAAATTTTGTTCGTTTTTACCTTCAATTTGAGACCACATCATTTTTAGAGCGCGGTGCCCCTTTAAGGACCAATGGGACTTATGGTATAACCCTTATTAACAGAAACTATAGCTGGCCAGCCGGGGCCTACAATAAGTTGTCATATAGGCACGGGCTAGCTTTATCTGAGTGATCTAGCACAGTGGTTCTCAACCGCCGGTCCGCGGACCGGTGCCGGTCCGCGACGACATTCCTGCCGGTCCGCCAGGTTTATTACAATTTTATACCATAAATTCAAGATGCAATGTTTAAGGCTTGTCCATTGATAAAATAAATAAAAAATCAAATTTTAAACTGATTCAGAACTTCGTGAGGTAACATATTAGGGCTGGAAACATGTTCGTTCGATTTGACTTTAAGTTCAAGACGTGTCATTTGACGACATGCGAGCGACAAGTACGAACAAAAGTACGAGCTGATCGACTCATCGGTTAATAGCGCAGTTTGCGCGATCATTCGTTTTCCATTCATTTATTCAGTGCAGGACCGTAACCGGGTAGCCCCAAACTGCCCAATTGGAGAGGGGCCGAGCTTGAAAAGAGCCCAAAATTATTTAGCAAATGAACATAAATCAAAGCGTATTATTTTTTTCAAATTTCCCAACATTTGCCAATTTCATTTTGCGCTTTGCGAGATTTGGTGTCACTAAATGTATTGCTTATTAGGTGACCTTCTCCGAGAAATACGCATGATTTATAAAAATAGGCATGTCAGCGTCAGCCATTACCGTGCCACGACGTACCAATACATAATCAAGTTTAGGCTAACGTGGGACTCCAAAATTTGTGCCAAAATTCGGCAGCGAGAAAGCCGATTCAGTCATGAATTATCGAAAATTTTGGTTATTGGCGCTTTTTGGGCACAAGACCAACGTTTTTTGGGGTGGGATGACGAAGTGCTTTTTCGGCACGTATCGGATTGTCGGTATAGTTGCTGTGAGGTATTTTCTACTGGCGCGCATTGTATTCGTATAGTTGCCATAGGAATCCATGCATGCATCTGTTTACTGTGGATAATGAGCAAGGTAGCACAAGAAGGTGCTTGGTTCGACTCCGAAACGTATCTTTTCTCGATATTGTCAAAGAGAAGAATATTATTCGAGTTGGTGCGATCGGTTAAACTCACGCTCTTCGGCGCGAAAGACTGTAAACGACTCTCGGCGGTAGCACATTTATCTGGACAAGGCAATTTTAACTCGACTCAAGACTGGCTACCATAAAATCCCATGGATGCCATCATGAAGATAATTAATTACGATCAAACCCATCTGAATGTGACTCTCTAGCTCTAGCACCATATAATTGCAAAAAACGGCTGCATGCTTTACATTTTGGCTTCATTTCAATTTTGAAAGTTCACCGGTCCGCCAGACATTTTTTGAAATTTTGCCGGTCTGCGAGATGAAAAAGGTTGAGAACCACTGATCTAGCATCTTGCCCATAACCTTTTAGCAGCTCAAATGTAATTTTTACTGTGATGTAGACTGGTTGCCAATTGACATACTATTAGCATGTACTAACAATGAATAGTGTGAGTGACAAATGCAGTGCTCCTCTAGCAGCCTTGCAATTAATTATAATATTATAAACATCGGTTCAGTTCCAATATATTTATCCGCTCAAGACACACAGTGTAGGCTACACAAATCAGAATTTGACGAACTGAACAGATAGGAGGACACTTGATTGTGTCTCACTCTTGTCATGTTTGAATAAATGAACATGTTAGTTAGGCTAATATGTGATCTCTTTAAGCACGAACCCCTTGTAATCCAAATCCATGCGAAAATGATGGCGTATGCAGAAGTCGACCAGGAGGTGACTACACTTGCGCATGCAAAAGAGGATATTCTGGATCTCAATGCAGTATTGGTGAGTAGAACTGGTTTCTATGCAATGACACATTCATCTGAAATCTGTTAATATGGTAATAGCCGAGCCTGTTGATCCATGTGAGAACAATCCATGTGTGCATGGGAGCTGCATTGTCTTGGGAGTTAACTACAGCTGCGAGTGTGAACGCCAATATCATGGGAGAAACTGTGACCAAAAGGATGCGGGTAAGACTTTTGGAATTTCTTGAATCTCTATAGTAGGCTACGAGTAGAAGCTTTGATGTAATCTGGAAAGGAATTTCAATGAAAGTTTAAATGAAAAGCTTCGAAAAGTTTACTTATGGAAGCAAGAAAAAATAGCTTGGGACCACTCAGTGTAGCAAATACTGAGATACTGTGGTCTGGCTGTTTAACTTTGTCGAGAACTTTGATCGATGATAGATGCTCTTAGTATGCTACCTCAATCACAAAATCCTACTTTCATGAATTGCAATTATATTTATGTATTATCACATTATCACAATTGTTCCACAGAAATGGTTTGTTTAGTAACGGAAGACAGTTGCCTGTTAATTTCTTGTGAGCATGTATGTAATATAAATTTTAATTTTCAGGTCGCTCTCTCTTACTGCAATGTCCGTTACACGATGAATATGGAACTCTTGAGATGATTCGATGCAATCGACGACAGAGACCTATACTCACATACGACATTCCAAGTCAGAGGCGAATTGTGGTAAGCCTATAATCGATATTCATACTAACAAAAAGATATGAGCGGGATTATCCAATAACTGTTTGCCAATTTCAGAATTTATGCCTTCTGATTGTTCCGCATCAATGTTGAGAAGGCTTCAATGATCATTTATCACTTCAGAACAATCGTGCCATGTCGGAAGACTATCTAGTCCTTCTGTCGCCGTTCTAATTATTCACGACGCAGAAGACTCGGATGTTGGGACATATCAATGTGTGGTCACATACCGTTTTACTAGGTACACATCCCCTGAAATGGTGAGACAATGTTTTCATGTTATGCTTCAACCTATGTTCCCTCTAAGCTGCGCACGTGCGCAAATGCGCAGTGCTAACACGGTCTCTGTGCACAGTAAATTTAAGTTGCGCACAAAAAATCCGAAGTGATGACCTTTAATTTCGGTCGTTACGCGCTGTTGTCCATTGGTCTGCTCAGTGAGTTGGTAAGCGTTCGCAGACTCGTCAAAAATTAGAGGGAATATTGGTTTCAACCCGTAGAGACAAGCTTATCAATAGTCTGGAACAATGTTCCCTCTAAGCTGCGTGCGTACGCAATTGCGCAGTGCTGATTCGGTATCTACGTACAGAAAATCTAAGCTGCGCACAAAAAGCCAATTTAATGACCTTTTTTTAAGTGGTTCCGCACTGTTGTCCAATAGACCGCACAGTGAGTTGGTGAGTGCGCGCAGACTCATGAAAAATTAGTGGGAACATTGGTCTGACTAGAATTCAGCCAATATTTACTTTTGCTGAGAATAGTGCATCTCGGTCTCACACCAATTGTAACCGCTAAATACCAGGAATGTAGCCAATCTGTCGGTTGCTGTAAAGACAAAAGGTATCCCATTATCACATACTGTGACAACATAGGAATCCAGTTACTGTATTTCACTTGGTTATGTTTGCGATAAGATTGATTACGACCTCAATGTATAAGATTCTGTGCAATAGGCCTACCGACTTGTACTTTTGCTCACACAGGTCTAAATTTGGCATTTTGTGTTCTACTCAAGGTTTCGCTAGTCACATTATGCATATGAGTATCTTGCATGTCAACAATTGACAGCGGTTCCATTTACAGCAACTCGTACAAGTTCCAGCTAATTATTCAAGGATTCCTTTCACTTGGACGCGGTCGCCTTCATACATTGATCACTATGGAGTGAAGTACCGGTAAGCGTTTACTGCTTTGGACTCACTTGCACTAGCTAATGTATATTGCTCTTGTGCTATGTGGAAAGTGTAGTTAATTTTTTCCAAATTTGCAATCAAAATGATGAAATTTAGTGCGGAAAGCCTAGGTGAGAATAATATCACTTATTGGGAAATGCTCACAACAGCATAATCATGTTAGTATTGTGTGATTTTCCTAATGATCTCAACACAGTCTACTCCACTATTTGTAGGCTATATAGACTACACATTCAACTCTGTTTTTAGATTTTGTGATATTTCCATGACATCAATTCACTCTCCTATTTCACAGAAATGTCTACACTGATGATGAGCCTACTGAAGTGCAAGTTCCTCCAGATGTCACTCATTACACTCTCAACGGCCTCGACTCTAATGAGGTTTACGAAGTCTACGTGATACCGTATAACAGGTAATTGATTCATTCTGAACACGAGCTGTTTTACATTGGAATAGAATGCGTTATTGATCAAAAAAGATTTAGCACTCAGGCGACATTCCATTCCACAGGCACAAGTTTCCAACATTTCAAATTTTGTGAGGATTAGCCCAACAATTCTAGTGCATACATGTTTGTCTCATTTTTATGAATAAATTTCAACCAAACGAGAGGATGCAATAGTCACTTTCACAGTCAAGTAGACATTAAACCTTCGGACATGAGTTTTAAGTTGATCGTATCCATTCATTGATATCTCAATTTTCATTTACGAATTTCCAAGACCTATATATCATCGCATATTTACTTGCTGCCTGAGTAGGTATACTTTTCGAATCCATTAATCTTTCAATTTCCACTTGAAGTAGATTTGGCATGCCTTGGAAGACAATCTTAAACTGCTAACTGTACTTGAGTAGCATTAGCGACTTTTCAAACCCCTATACGACAACGTTATCAAACTTTAGAGCCTGGATTTTTCAATATCGTAACATATATGATGCAATTGGACAAGAATACTGTAGAAGGTATTATAATTGAAAATTGCTAATAGTAATACCCGGTAGAAATTTCATAGCGGCCAAATTTTTCGGCGTTGCTACTCCAGTAGAAGCGGAAGTATGGCCCAAATTTCTACTCAGTTACTGGTAAAAGTAGCAATTTCGAAGACCTGTCAAAACTAGGTCATGTGGAGATAGAAAATAAAAGGACTAACAAGTAAGCAGTTCCAGAAAACATACTTCCACAAGGTGTCACGCGCGTTTAGCCGTTAATCGGGATTGGCCTTTTCAAATAGGTACAATCTTCTAGAATATATTTAGTTGCCATTACACAGGGACGATGTCGAACAGGTTTTATGACAATTTCTCTCATGAAAGTAGTAGACTACTTTGTTACGGCCCTCCTCTGAGCATGGGTGACTATTCAGACTGTGATGGGCTACTTCATTGAAATGACATTCATTTTTTATCAACCTATATTGTTACAGGTCAGGAGATGCCGAATCACCAATTTCAGTACGGTATATCTCTCCCGACACCCCTACAACAGCTCCAGCAGTGTTGACTACAGCCCAAAGCCCTCCTCCATCACGAGGAGACTCATCTTTCGACAAAATCATCGGTACGTACCGTGTTTTACCATATTTACAATATGATTAAAATATGGTACTAGTTCAAGGGCCGGGAAATTATGGCTCTTTGGATGGTAGTTTATGGCCCTCAGAGAAATTAAAGTCTCTGTTCTTGTGCTTCATAGTACAGTTATTTACTGCACCAGTGTGGTGCGGTAATTTAATTTATGTAGGCATACTTGGATTTAATTCATTTCATATCTGAGAGCAATTACACTGCTGATCATTCACCTTTCTGCTGAAGATTGATGGCGTGACAGCAGGAAGACGATTTTCACGATACTTGGTGTTTATTACCTGTCCATGTGTCCACCAATGAATGCAAAGTTTAATCGAATTCTCATCAGCTGATCTAAAGGAAAATATTGATTTCCCTTATTGGCACTTTCATCGCATTTAATGAACGTTGTATCTTTAATCTCCTGCCTGGTGGTCCTGCAAATTCCATACTCAATGAACGGAATATCATTAGAAAAAGAATGTCTTATCGAGATGACATATTTTGCGTCGTGGAGGGGTTGTTCATTTTTCCATTTAGGTTCGTTGGAGTCGAATTTTATTGAAATTCGTCCACCTAATTTGTGCCAACAGAAGGATTCTGTCCATACCGTAATCCGAAATTGACCTTAAACCCAAATTCTTATGCTGGTGTCGTCATATCTGGTGATACGACTGTTGATATACAATGTTCTTTCCGATTCACTACTGCATGCTGACGATTACCGCGGGCAAGTGTCAGCCAAAAATATTCGGATTTATTTCAACATGAATGTATTATTCAATCATATTTTATTAGTAAGCATACAATATGTTGAATATGACTCATACTTATTTCGCAGAGACAATCCCGGTCAACATCGTGACATTACCAATGGCTCCGTTTCGGATCGGGCACAAGGTTCTTTTAAATTGTCTGTACCAAACCTTCCCTGACGGAACTTTGAGCGTCGTCTGGAAGAAAGACCCCACCCCTATTTCACAAACGGTGACATTTTGTATTCTTTCTCATTTATTTACACATCTTCACCGCGTGGATCTATTGCAGACAGCGTTGGTCGATGACAAAGTAGTTCTCGGGTGTACTCGAGTAGGTTTTGCTTGCTTCCCGGGGTTGCAACCAAGTCACAAGGTTCCGAGTCGCAAGTCAATCTTACTTTCATAGTTTTGACTCGAGTCAAGTCGAATCATTTTCAATTCACCACCGAGTGAAGATCGAGTCCAAGTCAGCGAGTAGAGGGTCTAGTCCGAGTCATAGTGTTGTGACTCGAGTCCGAGTCCAAGTCATTATGTTCACTGTTCGGTTTTCAGTTCAATCCAGATAATCCACTTTCTTCAACTTTGCTCGAGTGATATAGAATGGCTGGTATTCATAATATAGTAATTTTTCTCAGCCTCTGGTCAGATTTTCCAAGTATCAGCACTGATAGAACAAATACCAATATCGTGATGAGTTTACTCTTCTTCGAAGTTACAACGAAACATCTGTTTTTTGTCGTCCTAGTCTAGAGTAATATGACTTGGTTCGAGTCATGCACAATGGCTTGAGTACAAGTCGAGTAAATACAAAAATTGACTAAGTCGAGTCATTTTTACAATTGTGTGAGTCAAGTACACTCATCAAAACATCAGGACTCGAAGTCTTTTTTGGAACAACTGCCTAATTTTTACAATTTGGATTTTTGTAGTAGAATGTATAGGTTGAGATCACTTTTGCTCAAAATTGGTCCGATCAAATTGTACTTCACTTTGACTACCTCCGATTGCGCAGTTATCCGTCTTGCTACTATCTACCATGAATATGCATAGGTCTACTGTACAAATTGGTACAGAAAGGTATTTGTTATGAAGAATTTTTTGTGCAGCGCCCTTCGGAACGTGTCACCATACGGAATGAACGGCAATTGGTGATAAACGAATTTCAAGACTCCGATGTGCGAACGTACACTTGTAGTGTCGAATATGATTTGCCGACTTCATTAAAGCAAGGAGAAGCCAGTATACCTGTTACTGCGGTGAGTCGAATGTCACAAATAGAACTTCAGTCGTACGAGGTTTTTGCTTGTAGCGACATTGCCAATGTAACTCTTTTTTTCAAATAGCTTCTGCCGATATCAAAATGTGACCAGAACAATGGTTCTAAACCTTTACTCACCACAAGAACGCTTATGCTGATCTGCATGCCCTCGGTGTACCCCAGATTTCTGCCACATCACACATCTAATGCATTGCTATAAAACACTGGTGTACACAATGATCTAGGCATCGACAACAGTGATAACAGAACATAACCAGTTGAAAACATGATTTGCACATAAAACAAAAAAATTATAAGGAAGATTTACCTCAAAACTGTGTGCTTTCTGCTGTACAAGTCAGGTGTATGTCTTTACTTCCAGCAAACCACTGAGACTAGCTCAGTTAAACCCTAGGATTCGTGACGATCCCGGTTAAGAACCACTGTACTAGAACTTCTATTTAGTGACATATCCCCTAGAAACTTCTTTCATTTACTATTCACCCTAACTACAGCTGAATAAGACACTTGTGTTTCCATTCGCACAAGCACAGGCCTGCTCGCAGTTCAGGAAACTTAACCTTTCAGCATTTTCACCAAGATGTGAACACCTCTGGCCAACAGCACTGACGACCCTTTAACTTGTAGGAGTGATGACGCGATAGGGCAAGCTGATAAATATCGCCCGACTGTGCCAATACAATTTCTCTGGAGACTGATCTGTACTTCTACAGCAGTACTTTCACACGAAATTCATAGGAAGCCCAAGGGTACGTTGGGCTAGTCTCAGGTGTTCAGCGGAGGTCAAGACTTCAATCCGACTAATGCAACAGAAGTCACACTAATATCAGTAAACGCTCATAATCATCATCATGTAATTTGGTAGATTCTTGTTTTTGGGCCAGTTAAGCTTGAGAACCGCTGTACTAGCTCTTGACGATGTTGAACAATGCTCCTGCTGCTACACCATCGTACTTCTACATTCTGTCATTACCTGAATAGAATCTGTGACTACTAAGCCCATCACTAGACGCTGGTCAGTGGTCACACATGCCAGTGATTGTATGCGTTCGATATATCATGAGTCCGAAGAGTTTCCAATTAATACTTGCTATCTTTTACCACAGTGTTTTTACATTGCTTTTAAAAAGCATTGGCACGCTTGGCAATTGCCTTACTGACCTCAAAATCTTTCCTGATCCAAGAAATACCTGCCCCGAGAGGCTTGAATGTTGATATCACCGGGCCTCAGACGGCAGTGCTGACGTGGCGATCGCCCGGACGTTACGCGATCACCAGATATGCCATTGTCTACTATCCGACAACTCGCGCGTTTGGGGATTATTTTGTAAGTATCATTGAAATTTCGCGAAGCTTTGCAGATGTTGACATGTGACGCATTTCAGAGGGAGGAGGTTCGCGAACCAACTGTTACTTTGACTGATCTCCGCGAGGGTGATGAGTATTTTGTTCGTATCACCGCATACGCTGGCGACAGACATTCCGCACCACTGGAACATTACTTTGAGCAGCAGGTAGGCTATGTCATCAATGTTATAATCTACGTCACCTAGCTCCTCTAGTCATGTGCGTATTTCAACCATCAGCCACTAGGTCAGACCTGGGCATTGTGCGGTGCACAATTCTGAGCGGCCTGCGAATAGTTCCTTGTAATTTAGACTAGAATATATATTTCTTAATGTTAATGTGCGGATAAAATCTAATGTATAAATTGATCCGGACATGCGTTCAAAATAAAGCCAATACCGTCTAGCAAAATACGCCATGGCAATTAAAGTTATAAGTTACTATTTTCATATTCAAGTTCAAATATTGTTTGTGTCCAGGTCTGTGCATTAAAGTGTTACGTCATACGTTGCCTAATCTGAATTCGTAAAGTAATGTGATCAGTAGGCCTACTTGTGTTTAGCGGCCATCCTCACTCACGAACGATGTTATGTCAAGCAATGGAGGATGAGGGTGAATGCCGGCATTTCAACACGTTTTGGAGCGCTATATGTTTTTTTTACTGAATTCAGCCGTGAACCGGCCTTTTTAGTTTATGGCGAGTACCGACCACGTCTCCGTGTTTAAGGAATATAAGTTGAGTCTGCATTATGAGAAAAATCTTTCAATAAATACACACACCCGGTTGATGCGGACCTGCTAGCCAAGCTAGCAAAACAGCAAAGCTATCTAACCAAGCCACACGGAGCTTGGGACGCGGCCTAATATTAGAAAAACTTCTTGGAGGTACAGAACTTCAATATTCAATGGCCAAATATTAATGCATCCACTCAGCGACATGTGTTAGTAATGTAATTCACTGCTCCCGATTTAGAACTGAATCTGCACGTCGCAGTACATAATCTGAACTTGTGTCTCGGCCTGCCAGTGTATTTTCTGTTTCACATTTGGCTGGAGTAACCATATTTTGAGATTTGAAAAGAGGAAACTTTTTAAAAATTTTAAAAGCTCTGATAAATGGAAAATAAAACTGATGATTTTGAAAAATTTTCGGCCAATACTTTGATCAGATAATCAAAACTGGCTGATGCAAACTTATCGCGATATTGCTCTTTACACAATGAAAAGTGTTCAGATTTTTCGTCTCCTCCGTCATTATTTTCCATTTCAGGTTGAGAATATCCCGGAGCCTTCGAATTTCCGAGCTCAAATGTTGTCGGACACCCAGGCTGGAATTTCTTGGGATCAGACGGATCAGACTGCCATCACAGGATACAGAGTACGCTATTGGGACGTGGCGAGGCCGACTGATTCATCAAACCTCGTTGTGAGTAGCTTTGTAAATCTGCTGTGTTTGGAGTACAAGTCCTGCTTCATAATGATTTTGTTCGTTGCATATTTTCTGCAACTTATGCTGTTGTAGAGGCAGTTATAGTCACGGGTCAGTAGGGCTTTCAAAATTAGGTTTTTTTTGTCAAATTTTACTGGCCACTTGATAAAATTGTAAAGTTACCTAAAAGAAATGTTGCACACCAATTTCGGCTCAAATCCAACCAGTGGAGCGAGCGGACTGACTCCAAGTCACCCAAATGAATGTCTGAACGGCCTCTTCTGACAACACGGAATCTGTCGTTCCAATAATTTTCCATGTTGTCGGGAGAGGATGTTCACACCTTTATATGGGTGCACAGGTGACCGTATGTACAAAAAAATGATTATCTTAATTAAATAACAATGTTCTTGCCTTGCGTGTCACCCAGAATTACCAAATAGGGTTGAAATTATGTTTAATGGCAGGGGCTGCCAAGGTTTTGAGTGGCTCGAGAAGTAATTTTTTAAATATCAAAATATTGATTATCAAAATGGATTGCCCAGCATGTGAACTTGCAAGACAACCAAAAATTTGATTAGTCTGGCTGCAGCACTTGGGATGTTGATGGCTAAAATATCAGTTCCGCCGCATTGGCAGATCCATGGGCCTGTTAATTTTAGGTATATCTTCGTACCTTCGTACATTACAATAAAGCAGAACATTTTGCTATAGATTTATCTCAACTAAAAATTTTCATCACTCTTCACACAGTATGTGGTTACTCGATTTCTTGCTCTTTATAGTGTTACTTTCCCCCTCCTGAATATGAAAGAAAACGTCTTATTTATGTACCAGATTGAGTCTAACTATATTCGCAATTACGAGAGAAAGTGTCGCCCAACATGCGATCTTGCGTTTGCGCTTGCAGAAAGACTGTCGGTGATGAAACCTAGCCACAAAATGAATGATGCACGTTAGCGGAAGCTTTCGATGTTGTTATGTCCTTGCGCTGAATAGTCCTGCCCTTTGAAGCTGAGCCCTGCGATACACAGCACAGCCACAATATAGGCCTACTCAAGAAACGATATTACTAACCTATTATTGACCTATGAACTTGAAAAAAAATTCGTGCTTCGTGCTGTTAGTATCCCGTGCAATGCTTTGTCAACAGCATGTGGCCCTTTGTAGTAACCGAATGTAGGTTGAGCAACAGCTTTGATATTTTTGTTGAGTATGTTACTAGTATGCGACCAGGATCCTCGATTAGGTCTTCAAATCTCGCCATATCCACTGCTAATAAATGGCTTACATATTAATCGTGTCCATTTCCAATCCCCTCCCATCCTGTCAACTGAAGTTCTATGAGTAACATACTAGCGCTTATTTCTCTATCAACAGGAAAGAGATACAACAGCTCGATTCTTGGTATTGGATCGGCTCCTAAACGGGAAGACGTATCAAGTTTGGCTACAAGCAAAGAAAGGAGATAAATTATTGACACAGCTCAGTAATCAATTTACCAAATCGGTACCAATACCTTATACAGTCTCAGGAATTTCGTTTGTTTTGATATACTTTTCCTCTACAGGTAGCAATCAAACCCAACGCACCGACAATGATAAGTTTCCAGAACATTGAGAACGATCAAGTGAGTGTTTCGTTGTTTCGTAGCAGATCCCACAAGGATGGACTCCAGATACTAAATACAGGTCAGTGTACGGTATTTTCGATTTTAACATTGAACGATGCCTATTCAATATTAGTGTAGTTCTGGGTTGTAGCAAATGGTTCATTTTTTTGTGCGTATGCTACTGTAGAATGTTGCCTAGTTCATGAATACCATTCCAACTATATGATTCATTTGGTATGAGTCACACTGCACAACTATCACTTAAATGATAGATAACAGATTCGGAACAGAATCACCTAAAATTTCTCTCCAGTGTTGCAGTCGTCTGAAGTTCCTTCACCAAAAGGACTGTCATGAAAAGCTGTAGAAAAGGCAGCATTCAATTAATACATTTTCTTATATTTTGGAGAGTAATTTGAAATTATTCCAGGCACTCTAGTTTTTGGACAATTCCTGCCTCTTTAAGAACTAAACATCGATGTGTTACAGTTTGCAAATACTATTCAATGTCTTTCTGTCTTCATAGTGTCTCCCTCTATTTATGCTCAATAACGGTTAACTTGCTAATTGAATTAATACATTACCACCTCATTATGTGTTTTCTACATTGGCAGAATCCAAGTACAATCCCGGGATGAAGATTCACCCTTTACAGTTACGTACCCCGATTCTGCTATTAATAGCAAAACCGTGACTTCGTTAGAGCCGGGAGTTTCTTATTTGATCACAATCTATTCTGTGAGAAATAGTGTACTGAACGATCCTTTGTATGGAATCGTGAAAACGGGTATGTGCATATCTCTTGTAATTAGTTTCGTTGTGTGATCACAATTTTGTCAATGTATAATACAGGGGTTCTCAACCCGCGGCCCGCGGGCCGCATGCGGCCCGCAGACGTTTTTTTTGTGGCCCGCGACATCTTTCATTATGAACACAATTATTACTTTAACGATATCGTTACATATTAATTTAGCTGCTTAATCTTATCGCACCGTCTCTGTTTCGTTTGATTACTCATTTTTTGATGTGTTCTGGTTTTTTGTTATATGCTCGAGTTTAAATTGTCATTGTTTTGTATCTGTATTCGGTTGGACTCTGGTTCAAGAGAATTCCGCTACGGCACAATTTTTAAAGAGTGTTTCACTCACCGCGAATGGTTCGAACAGAAACAAGAACATGGAATGGGAAATTAAACGGCGAAAATGGGTTTGTAACTCTGCGTGCAACAATGAATTTGCTTTCTCAGCTATAAATGGAAAACCAATGTGTCATATTTGTCGAAGAACAGTTTTCGTAAGTCGTAATAAAGCGTAGAAAACTAAAATAATACCACGGCAGTTTCATCTGGAGTTATCCATGTCGCCTGATGTTAGAAAAAAACGTTGCTAGCATTGTGTCAAGCCCAGCAAGCCATATTTTAAGCCATTGTAAAATTGCCAAGACGTTGCAGAAACATCGTTTAAAATTGCTGAGAGTATCACTAACCGTAAATGTGCTAAAGAATGTGTGATTTCAATAAAACTTTGCGAGTATTTGCTGTTTCAGGAAGTTAGCAGCAATGACAACATCATTTGACATATTTCGAACTTAGAGTTGACTTATTCAACCGTGACCAAAAGAGTATCAGCAATGTCAGTCCATCTTTTATCGCACGTTCTGAAACACGTTGCCGCGTAGCCTACCCTGGCTCATCCAAGCATTGGACGAATTCACCGACTCCACAGACATTGCATAGCTAATTATCTGGGTGCATCTTATCAGAGTGGACATATTTGCAGAGAAAATACTGGCAGGGCAAACGTGACAGGAGAACCAGCCAAAACTGTAACTTGACAAAGCTAACTTATGTAACTAGGTTGTAGCGCCCCCGTCACGGAATGAAAGGAGAAGGGTTGATGGGATTGCTCAGAAAGGACCCCGAACGCCAGACTTCTTCTCATATCACTGAGAGCTCTAAGTGATAATGGCCTCTATAACGAAAAAGTTACCGTAATTGTATACTTTCTCGCTCACGCTTTGAAACAGAGGGTTCGGATCTCTAGTGGAAGGGTTCGAAGGTGCATATACCGGCCCGTATATGACTGGTAAATAGGCTACAGTACCCTAAATTTAATAGTGGCCCACAAAAATATGGTAATAATGTTCTGCGGCCCGCAGCGTATTTTGCTGTTGAAATGCGGCCCGTTATGCAAGGGAAGTTGAGAACCCCTGGTATAATATATAATACATTGTATATCTTCAGTGGGCGTTGTTGAAGTTTCTGCTCCATATCCCGACGTGTTGACTCTCGAGTGTGACGCTCGCCAGGACTCGTTCGTGTACCAGGTTCAGTGGTACAAAATTAATTCTGCCGGCCGCCAAAATCTGATTTACACAGCTTATCCGGATTCATCAGGACAAGAGGTGATTTGTGGGTGATTTTGGTTTCAACGGTAGTATTACTACCATTGTACTCTGCAGTGGGGCTTGTCGAACTTTGGTGCGTAACCCCATCTAGGCTCCCGAAACATGTGTTGCTATATCACTGTCATAATGATCAATTTACCTACACAGTACATGGTTTATTAGACTGATCTCTTCCTACACGTCAAAGAATTGTGAAGAAATTTGTGTACTGTACTTATACTGTCTGTACTATAATACTCTAGTATTTGCGAATTCAAATTTTACCCATGTTACACAACAAGTAGCGATTACGGCTGTAGTTAAACAACGTTTTCGAATGATCGTATCATAGCTGACGCTCCTGACTGTAACACCTAATAAGTGTCTGATCCAAATGTTTCAGTAAATAAATATTAATATTTAATATTGAAATGTATTCTGAAGTTCTTTACAAAGAACTGACTCTTTGTATACAGTAAAACTGTCGCAACAGCGTCAAGTCTACTTTAAAATACTTATACTTGAATATCATTTTGCTTTCATAGTGCAATAATGGGCATCAAATATGTGAATGAGAAGCCTTTTTGTTTATCCATGCATACCAAACATTATGTTAACATTATGTTACCTACAAGCTCATAGTAGTCACAAGCAATGTGTATTCTTATTTCTTCAATGGCCCTTTTCCAGGTCTTACATCAGATCATAATGACCTATTGTGTCCAAATTTCAGTCCGCCCACAATCCTTCGGACACACAGTTTGCGGGGCGACTTACAGATCCTTCTGTAATGGAATTGCAAATTGATAACGTTCGTTACCCTCGTGACTTTGGAAAATACAAATGCACTTCGCGTTCCTCCTCTGGCAGAGATTCGAGCACTGTGGAATTGGTTAGTAACCGTTTGTATCTGATCAAGCATAGACGTATAGTCATTTCTGCATTTTTACACGAGTGTGAGACATTTCATGTTGGATATGTTTATTTTCATGCGATGGATATTATTATCAGAGCTATCTTCGAGTTCTGTACCAAGGACCATTTATAATTCAGTAAGCGGGTCTCCCCTCCGTTATGTTTTTCTTACATCTTAGACCGATATATTTTACTGTCACAGTATAGTAGTTTGATGGCCATTCCTTGGTTTTATATCAAAATTTCTTGAATTTCTTCATCGTCTACTCCAGGATAATAATACCGGTACGGAATTGAGTTAGTTGCGTTCCGTTACTACTGTGCCACACTGTCTACTAGATATTTGTTTTGGTATTATTGCATCAGACAGAAAAAATCTTTCCTGAATTTAGAATTTGATTCACCGTGACACTGATGTCAGTCGAATGCTTGTGGTGAATAAACTTACATGAACACATTGTTTCATGTGAGTCTGTATCCTAAATGGCTTGAGTTGATATTTAGCTCTTATTGATGAGGGTTGGATGTTTTCGATAGTAAACACTGCTTAATCTGTTTCTATTTCAAGGTGGCAAAATACCCAGAACAGATGGAACCGCCGCATAGTCTCAATTATGAAGTTCTGGGTCTGACGTCGGCTAGAATTTCATGGCAGCATCCGTACGACGAAGATGTTACCGGCTACGTAGTCGCCTACCGACCTTCCCAATCCTTGTCGGGAGAGAAACAGGTGATTTAAATTGTCTCTGTATTAGGCCTGTTCTCGCTTTTGACTCGACTCAAATGCTGGCCATTTCCAGACTGTTGAAACTGTAAACTCTAACGTTGTCTTGAGCGATTTGCTGCCTCGTGTGGAATACCAAGTCACCGTCAAAGCAAAGATTGAGTTGTCGATGATATCTTTAAAATCTTCGCTGGTGACCATGACCATCTCGCTTACGCATTTATTATTACTGTTAGCCCATGATCAGTTGCTGAGCCGACTGCCCATAACAGCCCGACACTAAATCCCAATTACTGATCGTGAACTTCAGCGACAACCCGATCGTTTATATAGCTGGTCAATCTATTTCCAACGCAAAAATTCCGAATATCTCATATAAGATCACGTTTTTCATATCATGGCAAAGGGCTGTAATCGTTGAGGAGGGGCCTGGATATACGACCAAAAAATGCTACTCAAAACAATTGCTGCTCTAACCATACAAAATATGAAGAATCGCCAAGTAGGTACCAGTTCCATAGCGATCATGGTCCCGCAAAACACACGTGTGCCCTCGCATAATTACTTTATGTTCAGTTCGAATTACAAGTGAACGCAATATAGTGTAGCAAGTATGACAAACCCGGACTGTGGAACAGCATTTAGCCGCCAATCCAACAGTCGACGAGCATGTTTACAGCTATTGCGGCAAAATACAAGCAATTTCAACTGAATGAATATTAATCCGCGCTCGATGTTACCGCACAGCGATTTGACATATCGTTTCGCCGACCAAAACATGCCACTACATTTCCTTGTCCTTCGTATATTATCTTTTATTACCTTCCATTCAGTGTGCGTATCTGTACCTTATTTACATGTTATTTTACTAATATCTGTAGGACAAGGTGTGCGTTTGATTGCAAGACAACTCCATCCTATCTTTTCATTGTATCGCAAGCTTCTGGAGTTTTGAAATCACATTATTAATCAAGTTTTATCAAGAAACTTAACTGAACGCTTTTACCATTATGATCCAAATGGTGGTCGCAGGAGACTCAGATTTAATTCAATGTGGCCTCATATAGTCAGGAAGCAATAACGCCGTTCGTCTCATTCGAAGTTGTGGAGCTGTCAACTCATGAGATGCAACGAATCGAAATGAAAATAAACTGAACACACCATCTCCCAGACAGCACAACATTAATGTATCCGTACTAAAATAGTAACAAACATAGAGTGCAATTGAGAGCAACATTCGAAGAATGCTGGCCATAAGAAAAATTGAGTTAGACGTGGTCGGATACACATCGAGGTTGTACAATGAACACATAGTCGTTTCCTAATGACGATAACATATACCCTGCTGCAGGCCGCACTAATAGGCATCAAACAATGAACATAGCGTGAGATGTTTCCGAATCAATTGCTGGTATAGGTAGGGTTGCATCTAAAGCAAACTGTGTTTTAAACAATACCCCTTTTGAAAAGCGAAATCGTCTTTTATTTTCAATCGTTGTATAATTAATAATTATGCCATAAATGTTTAAATAGTTTCGAAAACACATGTAGTATAAGCCTACGGACGATTTGCACCCAATACAGTAGACGTATACGATATGGAGTAGCTGAAAACCTCGAAATCGTGGTCGGTTCAACAGTTATAGCAAGTAGATAGCGAATATAGGTACGGAATGAGTGTTCTGATCATGGTGACCGACGACCGTAAAAATACTGCATAACAGTGCAGCCCTGGTTAAAGATACTTTTGGTCTGTTTAGGGCAGTGGTCGGAAGCCTCTTTCGTCGAAGGAACCATATACACCCTATATTTTCGATCATCGCTGACAATCCACAAATCAAAGATTTCTGACATCACTACATAAACCATGTTCGAAACGAGGACCTTCTGTTAGGTGTAGGCCCACACAAGTCACGATGCCAAAAGCCCTTATTCAACAGCACCTGGCTTGCGACAATGTCTGGATTGTTCAGGAATAGAATTTAATTGAGCGCAAAAGGTTAGAGTTGCTGTGAATGCTCCACACCGCAAAGAGATGATCCGACGGTAGTGTAGCCAGTGGTCATATTCAAATTTTTTCGGCCGGTTCTATCGCAAATGTCGTGTTTTCAGCCGATTATGTTGCAAATAGTCGTTGATAGCTACATGTACTGCTAACCGGTTACTATTAAATAACTACAGTCCACCCTCAAGGTTACCGGGCCACGACTGACCTATCGATCTCGCTTCCCATGACATACCGCCCTATTCTTGTCGCTTTCTTTTTCTATACTGTATGCTTTACTTTCATTCAGTGTGCAAGCCTCCTCTTTACATCGCCTAGGCCAAGGTGGGTGTCTGATTCCATAGACAAATCCAAGTCGCTTCGACATTATCCTGTCTATTCATTGTAGCGCATTTTTTGTGGTGTATTGAACTGATAAAATTGCCAATAAACCAATGATGATGATGATGATGTCATAAAATTCCGTGAGATGGTTCGATCGAACCGGTGCGAATACACCACAGTGAGTGCATATACTATATACGCCTACAATTCAATACGAATTTGGGACACGCGGTGGAATATACAACTATAATCGAGTTTACTAAGTACCATGGAAGCTATAGCTGGTCAAACCCTTTCCAGACTTATTGGTCACGTACGATTCACTCACGTCATATTGGAAGTGAATTGTACGTACATGTGGATTGTGCAACATGCATCGTTCACGCACAATACATCACATGCTTTTCCTAATTTTGATTTTTGACCCAGATAAAAATTTAAATTTCAAATTTACAACCTATATGTTCATTCCAATATCCTAATTTGTTTAATTTTTACATATCATATCCTTCATTGTTCACATCGTACAATATTGCTTGTGTGCACGTATATTGAGGGGAAATATCAAAATTGCGATTATTTTGGAAGGATGGGTAAACGCATAAAAATTTGAGTTGAAAGTACAGATTTTGATTTTGTACGGGGGTGTCGTTATTGTACAAGTACAGGTTCATTCACCGTCCTTAATTCTGAACTCAGTCGCACTAACCCTGGGGAATTCCAAACAGATCGCGGAGTGTATCAGGTGCGAACATACCGGGATATAGTTAACTACAAAATTAAATTCTGCAAGTGAAGCAAATGTACGGTGCTGAAATACCATCATACGTGTTCGCGTTTGATGCTAGCCGAAATATTGATTCATCGAATTACGACGCTCTGTAATGCCAGAACGGAGACCTGAATTACCAGAGGCTACACATTCAACTGATCAAACGATAAAATTGTGGTTGCCAGCGTGGTACCGGGTGGATAAAGAATGCAGCGCACACTGCATACGGATGAGATATAGGCGTCAATGCACTTTATAGTCGTTCTATGTTACAAGGCGTTTGATTAAGCTCTGGGAATATGATACTGAACGATAGTTATACCTGTAGCGCTTGACTATACACCACAGAACAAACTTATTAAACATAACACAGATACAGTGCACTACCTAAGAGATGAAGAATTGAAGAATGAAGATACATTACATTTACACACATCTCCAATCGCGACGAATTCTTGTCTAATCAAAAGTATTTTGATTCCTTCGACTCCAAAGATAAAAAGTTAATTGCTGAAGATGTAGTTAATAGCCTATATGTGATATACGCTTACACTCGTACAGTTTGGAATTTTGTACAAAAATAAGCCCCTATAATTCTTCCAGGTGTATTTTATAAGTAGCATCCGTTCTACTGCACCTGTTATTTAATGACGACGCTATGTGGCAATATATATTTTCTGATTGGTTTCTGATAGTACCAATACCTTTCGTCATGTAACATCGCCGCGTGAAAAGGAAAATATAAGGATGAACGGAAACGACTGAATGAAGGTTATATCTCATACTAAGCAGCTAATCCCCACACGTTATACGAAGCACATGCTATTATGTTCAGTTCAGTCTTGTAAACACAATGCCCCACTCAGAGAATATTCGCATATCTGCACATCAGTATATATGCCTATTCCATGGTATAAGCTCGGCACATTAGTGGTCAGTCATTAACTTGTCAAATTCAACTGACTCCGTTGTCATGCCGCGAAAAACCATTCGTAGCACCGAGTAAGTACATTTGATTAAGGTATGATTTGAATAGAAAATATGAGAACTTACATTGTATGTGATCCGTAATGTGGCATTCTTGAGCTTCTCGTGGAATACCGAGTCTTCGAAGGAAACTTGAGATGTTGCGGTAGACAGCGCTCTGATTTCCAAAAACAAAATAATCAACTTTCTAAAAGTTATAATTCAAGACTATTCAAGATCTATCTGTAAACAATCCGTTTGTGTCTTCTAAAACGAGATACCGACTTGTGAGGGCGCTACAAACATCACGATCAGTAGATAATTATAATCAAGTTTTGAATCTATGAATCACATGCTATCTATGTTTGGTTGTAAGAAGTTTAATGGCCATCAATTTTGATGAAATTGACCCCCGACATTAATTTATCAATGTTGGGTCAAGTTTAACTTGTAGTGAAATGAATCCATCTGTTATTGAGACTACTTGTGGTACTCTTGCCTCATGAAAAAGAATCGGACATCCAACGGCAACCATTTTCCATCAATACTTATTTAAATCTTTTACTGCTTAGTGTCCAAAGTTACCCTTAAGTCCAAAGTTACCCCGGCTTACGGTACTCAGTTCTAATTAAAATCTTGTTAAACCCATTTTTTATAACTCTGTTTGGTGATATCGAATGTTTCGCATTTATAATATACTAGTTTTCCTCACTTTTAGCAGTTTCTGATCGCATTTTCAAGCGGCAGTGCCATTAGACGAAATCCCAATAGTATGGTTTATTTACTATTCGAAATTACAATGAATGTCGGTCTTAGCCGTTTGAGTTTCAAGTCATATGACTTGGTTCGAGTCATGCGCAATAACTCGAGTTCAAGTCGAGTCAATACACAGATTAACTCGAGTCGAGTCATTTCCGAATTTGGATAAAATGACTCGGGTCAAGTCGAGTCATCAGAAAATCGTGACAACCCTGATTTCAATTTTTTTTTCAAGTTTGCTGTTCAGTTCCATAACTCAGAGCTTGATAGGCCTAGGTCAAAACGTGTTTATGTTTCAGGTTCTTATAAACCTGTTTTATTTCAGACGGGGTTGGTTTCCATATTCCCATACCAAACTTATGGAGCAGCAAAATGAACGGCCTCACGAGTAAGTCAGAAACATACAATGCAGTTGTGCCTCCTTGTTTAATATCTGTGAAAAATATTTTGTAACTCCAGTAGCTTCGCTGCTACAGGAAAGTTATCTTCGAACAACCTTGCTTTCGCTAAAAACTAACCCAATCATCTCGTATATGCAGCAAATCAATGAAAATTCTAAAGTTAAAGCCGATGTCCAACTCAATGCGTGGCACAATACGGCCAAGTATAAAAATATATCATATTAAGTTGGCTGCAAAACATGTCACGGCAAACCTCAAATGACCATCTCTTGGCCGGCATCGAAAGCTATCACTCAAGTGACCATAAAATTCAATGCAGTCCAGCAAGATATTTGAAATCAGATATCTATACTCTGTTGGTGTATTAAACTATTGGCTTACAGCAAAATGAAATATAGAAAGAATTTTGGAGAATTTTAAAGCCCAATTTGTGGCTGTTATAAGTTCAGTAGCCTACATCTAAAAGCCTATCTCACTATTGGCCTAATTTTCTGAGTAAATATCGACAATCTAGTGTTCGCATTCTTACGTTCTGCTGCAAATTGTGAAATCCAAAAATGGTGGTTGATCAAATTCTATGGGCGTAGGTTCCATTAAAAAATATAATCACGCGGAGTTTTTCCTTTCTGTTCTTAACATTATCATTCCTTCTTTTATGAAACTGTAAAAATGTGTGTTTTTATGCCTGGTGCGGAAATTTTCCACAATTGAAAAGCAAGAGCGTTAAGTATCGACAAAGGTTTCAGCAAATAGTGAATGATCACGACTGACCCAGTATTTTCGGCACCTACGAATTATATAGAAAATTTCTTTACTCTCGTGTTTACTTAGCTCACGAGACTATTTGCTTATGTGCCAGCGTAGGTATTGGTTGGCGACCGAGATTATGATATCAATCTGACGTGTAACGTTTGTTCGCAGCCTCTTTCAAGGACATATGCCGCTGCCACCTGCCGATTACAATGTAATGAACGGCGTTCAAGTGAGTCTTTTACGGGCTGTTTGCAAATGGGCATTTTCTCTTGTTATTGTGTGATAATCAACTAATGATGACATTATCTTTTCAGAATGGAGGCAATCAATCAGAGGCGGGGTAAGAACGTGATATCTGGAATTTTTAGGCATTTAAACTAGGCTACTTTATTAATGATGCTATTGGTGTCAAAATAACTGCCCTTCCTGACAATATTCTTCTGTGGACCGTTTTGGGAAATATAATATATTAGGGCTGTTAAAAAATAACTTATTTTTTCAAATTTTGCTGACTACACTATGAAATTATTAGTTTGTCGGAAAAAACAGATGCACAAGAAATTTGATTCAATTCCAACCAGTAGAAGTGAAGTTATTGGAGTACCGGTACTAAATTTTATATTTAAAAAAAAAATTGCACCGTGGCAAATTCTTTAACTATATGTTATAGAACTACGAGCATTTGAAATATTAAATTTTGAACATCAATAACTTGGTTTCCGCTGGTTGGAATTGCGCCAAATTTGTTGTAAATCGGTTTTTCAGACAACCTAAGAAGTTAATGGGGTTAGCCAGTGAAATTTTAAATATGAATTAAATAGGTTGGAATTTAGCCAAAATTGGTGACCTGTGTATTTTAGGTAACCTAACAATTTTATTAAGTTGCCAGTAAAATTTGAAAAAAACAGTTATTTTTGAACAGCCCAGTTTTGATGGAGTATGGCTAAATTTCAGATGCTGCATTTGGCCATACCATAGTGATGTTGTTTATGCTTTTGTACCATAGACCTATGGCACCTGCGACGTGCGCTCAAAATGTAATCGGGTCTCCATGTTTAAACAAGAACAGATGGGGTAGTTCTAGCCGCAGATACTGTTCATCCACACAGTTCTTGGCGCTGGCAACCTAGCATTGTTCAATTGAAGATCATTTATCGCAAGCAATGTTGTCATTCTTTGGTTTTAACTTTTAACTTGACCAACGCAGGCCACCAAATCCGTACAAAACTATGAAGGACGAGTTTTTCCAGGGGTAAAATCTTCGTCTTAATGTTGCCTGGTAGCTTTGTAGTGTTTAATTTGTCAGCCTTCCTGAAATTCGGGTAGTAGACGGATTTTGCGAGCATGCGTAATTTTCATACCGTGAATGGGTTCTTCCTTTTAGTTCTACAGTGGTTATATAATCCCTACGGCGTAAATCGTTTATTGTCGTCTGCAACATCAACTGGCACTTCTGATGATGGAGATGCCCAGTGAGCAATAAATATATGCGTATCAATTACGTTTTCGTGCGGCCAACTTCTTAATCTGCCTATTGATCACAAACATCTTTTGCTACCAAACTATCTCTATTATTTACTTTTAGCTTGCCCTTATGATGTATATAATAATCAAATATTGTATCCAACACCTTGATTATATAACTTAGTCTCATAAGATGTCTAAACTTGGCAAGCAAACTGAAATTTACCAGATATCCCACCTGTTACGGACTATGCGAAATCAAGTTCTACATATTATCAAGACAGAATATCCTCTTTGAAAGGTATTCACTTCATCAGACTTTTATAGGAGTGAACTCGGGGATTTAGGTTATAAATGTGCCTTTGAAATTTAGGCTACCTATTCAGGTTGAATCTTTCGGTCCAAAATTTAGATATGCAATAAGTACGATAAGTGCGACAAATTTCTGAATTTGATGTTTTACGTAAACTCAAGTTTTGGGCGGAATGTCTTTTACATGGCCTTCTTCGATTACGATCAAATAGCCTGCACGATTTCTCTTTGTTCCGCTAAATAAAATCGAACTGATTCAGAATTAGTGATTGACTGCTTGATTTGCTCTACTAAGCCAACATGGGTACAAAATTTTCAAACTTATATAAAACCATAGTCTCGAATTACTAAATTTATTTTCTAAGAGTGTTTCAACCGACTATGATCAGCTCCGAACATCAGCAATGCATTGATTGACTCAAGTCCCAATTCTTTAGTTCAACTCGACTCGTGTCATTTTAAATGCATCATTTTGGGGAACAGTTTTTATATAGTAGGCCTGCCGGTAATCAGTTACACTTTGGCTGGTTGATTACCCTCCTGTGAATTAGATTATCTCCAATCAGCTCAAAATCTCTTTGGTAGTGCATGCATGCAGGACTAGGCCGACCTTGTAATCAATCATATCTAATTGATGCTTTGTCATGGTGTGGATACTTTTGTCTGTAGTCGTAGTACTATTAGAAATGTAATTGGCTGACTCTTGCTTTTATAAAACACTTTCTTCCTTCTACAAACGCAGTCCGCTTGCGACCAGACCTTCAAGAACCAGCGATGTATTCTACTAATGAGACGCATGTTGGTATTTTCTTTTTTACCATTTCTTTGATGTTCCCGGTAACGATCTGACAGCACTTGGTGGTTGATATTACATCGATTATATTATAGTCAGAGTCAAATTCTGGAGTTTTACGATAGGCAGGAGTGGCGTCACATTGAAATTTGTCTGACTCCCCAGCTCTAGTTGCCAGGCCCAGACTTGTACAAACTACTGGATTTCCAAAATCTCAACTAGAACTACAACTACTCGTTTTTTAAAGCAAGCAACTAGACCTACTCACTCTCTAAAACTAGCTACTAGAACTACTCAATTTTCAAAATCTAGAACTAGAGCTGCTCACTTTTTAAAATTTGCAACTAGAACTAGATGAAACGATGTTTAAAAATCAAAAACTAACTAAAACACAGCTAATTATATCAATGGTTCTTTACCGATTTTCCCAGACACACAAACGGATACTTAGTACTGTATTAAATCTGCAGTTAAATGTGCAATGCAGTAGATTTTTGTTTTTGTGAGACGTTGAAAATTAGCGGTTTCCTGAAAGCTTACAGGTGTGCAGGGGTTCCCAGGTCATTAAAGGTTGAGAATCATAATGAACTAGATATAATTATCCGATGCAACACGTTAATTTTAATTTTCAGACATAGAGTCGACATTTCAAAAAGACAGGGTTTTGAGTTTGAAATAGAAGGGGTTTTGTCCCCGTAAACCCACACGCTGGCTACACCACTATTACCAATGATAACTCTGAGCTCGCAATGGCTGCCAAAGCATCACACCACAGAACACTGTTGTTAAACGATGTTTTCTAGTTGTTCTGTAACTAATCTGCTCTTCGAACGTGCAATTAAAATTATAGAATTTTCAAAATGTGTAACTAAACTACTCGCTTTCGAAATCTGTAAGCACTAGAACTAATAGAACTACTTAAAAAAATGTTAATTAGTTGACCGTCAACTAACTAAATGGGTAGTTTGTACAAGTCTGGCCAGGCCATCAATTGCTTGCTAGTTTTCTACTTATGACAACCGCCATAGATCTTCGATTGGTGTGCTTTATTTGTAGTGTAGCGCTGAATCCTACATTGTAGCTTTCCTTCTTTCGGTGTAATTTAGGTGTTATTGCATGGTATTGGATTGGTAAAGCTCGCACTAGATCCCTCCATTGGCTGCTGTTTCGTAAATTGTAGTGTATGAGAGTATAGCCTCACGTTTGGTAAGTTTCCTTATAACATTACTCAGATGGTCTAATCGATTTTTGTTTTGCCAGCAATCCATTTGTCAATGTACAGCTACGGAAGACTGATTATAGAATCTGAAATGTCGATTTGATTCTATCGAAATGGTGCAGAAATGGAAAATATGGACATATGTTACGATTTAGTGTATCGTTTGTCAGCTATCAAAAATGATTTAATGAAAATCACAGACGTTAACTTGCAATGCCTACCACACAGCATCTGGTGAATATTACGTTTAGCATGGCAATCTGCTAAATTATCGATCTTTGCATCTCTGAAAAGCTTTTTTGCGTAGTCCTACCGAATATAGTCTAGTCCGAATATACACTAATATGAAATTCAACATCAATCAGTTGTTACACGTCCGCTGTCAAAATACCAGTGCTGAATTATTTCCAATCTGAGCACATCATGTCAATGTAATCACTGTTGATGATGCTTTATGTGTATTTAGTATCCCTTCGTACTTGCGTATTAATCTCCAACAGTATATGAAACGGTATCATTTGATATTGTGTCTCGTTTCTGCAATGTAGTAGCGATATAACCAATCATTTTTGTGATAAATTTTTTGTTGATTGTGCTATTTGTTGAATGATAAAATTACTCAATTTGAAATCATTCTGTTTCTGAATTCTAAACCCTCTCTGAAGGCGATTTCTGCATGTTCCACACACATGTAATTCCTGTGCATGACGTATGTACTTCAAGTCTGTTTTCACTATTTCACAGTAATGTTTTGCATGCTTGCAAGTACTTTGTGAATGATCTTTGCTGTTCGTGCTTTCATGACTGCTCCAGCGTGCAGCATCATATCAAATATGTACAAACTGTACCATATATAATAAAATACACTGTCTCCTTCGATCGAAGTCATATTTTCATCTAAATGTAGGCTACCTATACAGGCTGCTCAGTGCTCACATGCTAAGAACATCTGTCTATCTATATTTAACAAGCATACCGATGGTCTAACTAAATTATAAGAAGGGAAAACCCTCAATCACCTGTTTAAAAGATGGCACCTGGTCTGACCCAGTGATGTCAACGCAGTGCTGACAGATCAGAGATATCTGTGATGTAATGACATCTACAAGACGCTGATGCGTAGCAGAGGAGCGAAACTGGAAACGCTATTACCTAGAATTCTTCATTTCGAAACGCGCTTTTACCTTGCTGTCGAAATAGCAGCGGGACTCGAGGATGTCGTTGTGAATGTCTCACTATGAATTTCTACCGGAATTTTTCTGTTTAGTTGAGTCTTCACGAGAGTACCATTTTTTAAAACGCAAATATTTCAAACATACAGGTAAACGTAATAAACGGATGGAGACAGTCGTATTTCGGTATGCATGACCAAACCTAATACAGAATACTTTTTTAAAATACTACCGATCCGATACTACAATTTAGTGAAGTGACTTTTTAATTACAAATTCCCTCAATCATTGTTATAGACTAATAATTGTAATAGGCTACTCAATATGCAGGAGTTCTTGTTGTTTGTGGTATTAATGGTGTCTGTCGACCGCTCTGTTAATTTACACCGGACGGCCCATTTCTAGGTCTTTATAAGACACCGCTTACACCAGGGGCAGGCAAATCACGGCTCCCGGGCCGCATGCAGCCCGCAACACCGTTTTGTGCGGCACGCGAAAGGCTCGAGAAACGGAATAAAAATATTGATAAAATGCGTTCTAAAATCTAATTACTGCAAGTACTCGATTAAACTTTTTCTTAATATATTTCACCACGATATTTATGTTATATTCTTACTATGGTATAATTTTATTTTATTGCTTGCGCGATAGCCCGACCTCAAGGCCCACGCATTTTAAAAGGTTTTAACTGCTAAACATTGCAGAAAGTCAAAACGGGAATGACCTACGGATTACGAGTGTAATCTTACCTTAGCCACTCTGGCAAGTTTATTACATACTGTACTTGGAAAAACCGATTCGCGTGTGTGTTATATAGATTCGTTCTCTGTATGTGCAGAGGTATGTATATTTATAAAATCTCTATTTTACTGGGAGAGTGTTTGAAGCTAACATTCTTATGACGCTGTCAGCATTGTGTGTCCTGGAGTTGAACCAAAAGTAGAATCAGCAAATCTATAAACAGGTCATTGCTCTTATATTTAAATCTCCATCCTGTTCTAATAATCGGGGCAACCGAATCTTTTGAAAATTGGTTATTGAGGTTGGACAGCTTCTGAAATCTCGCCAATGTTTCCGACACGTGTACGATATCATCAAATCAATGGTTTGTTTGTTTTAAATAAACATATATATATATATTAATTTCCATATCCTCACTATATAATCAAATACCGATGTTGCATTGTGGTTTATAATTCCAATTTTAAATAGTGCGGCCCCCGAATGGATCAAGATATTAAATGAGGCCCGCGAGCCAAAAAGTTTTCCCACCCCTGGCTTACACGGATGATATATCGGGGTGTGTGTGTGGGGGGGGGGGGGGTGGGGGCGCTATCCAGTAGTGCAATGATTCACGTTTCGACCCCTGCCCTGTACGTTGTAACGACACGAACACATACTGTGAGCTGAAGATAGTGTATTTATTTGAAAATTGGAATGAACGAACGCTTATCTCATTGCTTGGAGCTTTTCAACCTGCCGTCTGCAACGCAGTGTCGGTTGCACCTGGTTGATTGATGTCGGACATCATGAACGAGAAAGCAATGCCGAATATATTGTTGTGATATGACGCTGAAAACGATACCGGATGATAATACCCAGAGAGGAGTACGGTCATAGTTTCATTGAGCGAGCAGGACAAATAACACCGGATTTCGTGACATAGCAAACATGTGCTGTGCTATCTCCGTGTGGTAAGTAAATCAGCGTGCGAATCAGCAATCAAAATTTCCAATCACGTCCTTCTGTAATCTTTTCTAAAATGTTACGACAGTGACTGCCAGCACGCATGATTAACTTATCGAGACTGCTGCGATCGTTCCAGAGTAAGTAAATTACAGACCTGGTGCGCATACTCAAGAAAAGAACTCTATTTGATGTCACAAGCAAACGTGATTGTAGTTCAGGAAAAGAAGTGGAGACAAGCAATTATCTGGTGAGATTTGTTAGATCAAGGTTTAAAGCTAGTGTGATATTGCGTGGATTGCGTTGAAGGTATGTATATAGCTGGCATCGAAGCCCTAATTTTCAGAGTAGACTTGAACAACCTATACCAGTGGTTCCCAACCGGTGTGCCGCGGCACACTGGTGTGCCAATTGGACTGCTCAGGTGTGCCGCGAGCAAATGCGCTAAACTGGGTCGAAGCATAACAAAAATCTAAATTTTGAGTGTGTCATTGTTGGAGTTTCTGTTGAATTTACTATATCAAGCCAAGCGATGTACAATCCGATGCAGTGAACAGATACAAGGATGTCGCGACGGCCATAATAACGTTATCACAATTAGGCATCCCCATCAGGTCATGGATTGGGTCTTTTTCTGGCTTTTTATTGTAAAGACCCTGTGAGCACAGCAACGTATAGGGTTGTAGAATGTCATGAATCTGCGAAGCTTCGTAACTTGCTACTGCACTGCCATGAATGAAACTGGGGCCTCCACCGTCAATGGGTATGATACGCTAGTTTGGCCACATATAGTAGCATTTAGGACGGTGATAGATAGATAACTAGACTCGGGCTATTGGACCGTGATGTTTAGGTGTGGCCGAAGGTGACCTTTTACTTGTCACCCCATCAGAACCGGAGGCAGAACAGGGACGTGACGTAGTTGATGGCCTTTTTCTGTTTCTATTTGTAGTCGTATTCTTGCCATGTCTTCGTTATCGATGATAATTTTATACCATGCCGATAGGCCTATAACATATTTTGATTCCTGAGATGCCAACTTATAGCACGGTCCACTTTTTGTACTGCTTTTGCAGATCCGAAGACGAGTAGGAGCCAATATAAACCTCCAACACCTAGGAAGACATTCCCACCATGGAGAAATGTATACTCATTTGGAAGTGAGGTTCACGTTTACAAATTAGAATTGCCGACATAGTGATTCACATTGCGATTGTTAGGTAGCGTTCCAGCATTGCAGGTAAAAGTAGGCTGAGGGCGCAACGTAATGTTGCAGGCGACAAATTTGAGAATTGAGAAGTAATTTTGATCAAATTATATCAGTTAACAAATTTCACCGGTCCTGAGGTTTATCATCCCGGTTTGTTGGAACTGCAATTGAACAGCAGCTGGCTGCCAGTAAGACTCTTGACTGAGGTATTGCTATCCTCACTGAAGCTATTACACGATCTGCATGGAAACGCGTTTGGCTTCCAAGTATAGACACCTCTATACGCGTCTGTATTTGTTAGTGACGATCGCGATTGGACTCTTCCATGCGACGGTTAATTACATCGACAACGAGGTAGTGAGCAGACTTTGTTGTCAAGCCAATCTTATGAAATTAACCTCAGCCTAAAGTTTGAACGAGATCTCAGCAGGCAAGTTATGTGGCAACAGAGGTAATAGTTGATAATTTAAAACCATACACGGATTGAGAGAAAGTCCTTATTCCTGCATGCAATAAAATTGTGAAAAAAGAAGAATTGAAAACGATCCCCATGTCAAATTATACCATTCATAGACGTATTTGTGAAATGTCCGCAGAGATAAAAGAAAACTCAATTCCTTCTTCGAAGCAGCGAAAAGCCTATACTTGAGTACACCGAAAAGGCAGAAGTACTTCGTCAGTATGACCAGTGACCACCTATATAAGACCGTGGTTGCAGCTATACGCATTCTGGTAGTTTGCTTTTGCCGTAAGCCAAAAGAGTTCAGAACCACTGTGCTAGTGTGCCGCGAACTCTTTTTCATTTTCAAAGTGTGCCGCGAGGTCAAAAAGGTTGGGAACCACTGACCTATACGTTTGTTGATGTACGCATGTGGTCGCAACGATATCCGCCTGGTCGAAAATAGAAGTGAGCGAGTTATCTAGCGAATTTCAGTCATATAGCGATATTCCTATTAATTCACATTTCAACAAACTGCGCCAAGTGACTAATTTGTCCTCGGGAGTTTACCTGCCTGTCGCACAATTCCTAAACTTCTCATTTCAAATGTACTACTGTGGAAGTTGTTCAGTTCCATCCGTTTCCGAGATTCCCGATCTTTCAGACGTACAGGGTGATATTTAGTAACTCTGTCTGTCCAACACTGTACAGTTCGACGCCGGGGAATTGGTATAGTACGCCTACCATACGGTGCGATTTATCGTAATACGTATCAAGGAATTACGTTTTCTTTTTCGATATTTCAAAATATCATACGGCATAGTGGCGCGATATGGTGACATTAGCATGCCGCGCACATTTATCGTACCATGTATTACAATGCGCGCGAGGTTCAATAGTCATGCTGATTATTGGGATGGGGTGCATCTGTGTTAGGCGCAAAAATTTGTAATAATTCCGTGATGTCACGCATCGATCCACACGAAGTGAACCATGCTTTCGTCCCTTGGTATACGCAATCGCACTCTGTTTGTGTTATTCCTTGTTTGCGGCGCGGTCTCTCCCATCAATGGTGTTATATCGTAATGTCTAGGTAATTGTGATGTAGATATGCAATCGTAGTAGTAGAGTTGCATTGAAAACAGATGGTTGTTCAAAACACTTGAACTTGTTCTAAACAGTGTTTTAAACAAAGGCCTTGAAAAATTTGTTTTTCAACTCGTCAAATTATGCCGATTACCACCCGATATAGCCGACGTATACGATATGGGATTGTTGGAGCCCGCGAAATAGTCGGTTTAACAGATCAATTAGGCAGATATAAATCATTGGCACAGAATGAATGTTCTGATGATGATGTCCACCGAATGCCGCATGACAATGTAGTCCTGGTTAAGAGACATTTTTAAAGACAGCGTTTTTGTCTTCGCGGTTCCCTTTGGGCCGTGGACCCCTCCGTTTTAGTTGAAATTTAGCTCTATTATCGCGCAAATATCAACTGTAAGCTAGTGATGAAAAGCAACAAAATGATTTCTTTAAAATTACGTCGTACTATATACGTTGAAATTAGGAAGACTTTCATTATTTCGAAGCAGACTCTGTAGCTACATTTCTGAAAATAAGCGGTCGTGTCCTGAAAAACCGCGCGGTCGAATTGAAATGAACGAGTGCCGAAAATCCGTTTCTACAAAGACAGGTGATGGCAAATGTAACAATAACGCGTAACGCTTCCATAGACATCGTTGGGTATGATCGCATAATATATGGCGGGAATATACGTCCAGACTAGTCATTTCGATTTAGAAGCTATGAAGCTATCTTGAAGTTATTCTAAGTTAGAAGTTGTATGCATATTAACGGAGAAAATGGATTTTACAAACGATATTTTTCCAACACCTCAACAAAACATCTGGCAATTTGGCAATTAATATGAGTTTGCGCGGTAGAATATGTCATCTCAGATTGCAATTCTGTTGGTGCGAGTCTTGAAGTTTTAGCAGTTATGAAGCGAAAGTGCTTAGTGATTTCTATTATTAGGATGAAATACAAACTAGGTTATCAACCATTTTGCATATTTGGGGGTTTCGTGGACCCCCCCCCCCACCAACACCGTGGCAAATGTTACCGGTCAATCCTAATGTATATAACATGGTTCCATAATATTGTAATATATTATGGTTACATAAAATTGCGAAATTACGATTAGAGGATTTTGGATTAACATGCCGATGCTTACTATTGAACCCTACTATGTACTGCCTTTAAGACAGGGGCGGGCAAATTCTCCAGTCGGCGGGCCAGATATATGAAAATTAAGCACTTGGCGGGCCGGATTGTTGAATCGACACATTATTCGCCCATTTATCCACATATACAGGGAATAAATCGTATTTAATGAATGTTAACGGCAGAAATGTCACTTTAAAGCCACTTCTCGCCCATAACGACGAAGACAATGTGGATTCGAGAACAGCATTATTGTCATACAGGCGCACACACACGGTTCAATGGCTAATTAAGATTTCAAGGCGTTCGATAAGCCCGGCACCCCAAATTTACCAAGATATCATCAATTCATTAGGGCTGAGTAGATGACGAGATAGCGTCGTTGTTCAACTATGTGGCCTATTTTATCTCGATATTGAATCCATGCGGACCGCGGCTCCTACGACATTTGGAAAGTGGCCCGCGACCCGTTTTGAGTTAGCGACCCCCGGCATAAGCGGTGTCTTACAAAAGCCTAGAAGTGTGCCGTGCTACAAGTCGACGGCTACGGTATCAAAAGTAAGAGATATCGGCCTGGTGTAAATGACCATTGTAGTCGACAAACGCCATGATTATCACAAACGATATTTGGGTTGAGTACATCGTAAATGCCCATAATGCAAGTCCTCCCGCTTCAACGAACTTACGCGTAATATCCACTATCGCACGCTATGCAGTGCGCATACGTGTATATAATACAATAACATACAGTCACTAAAATTGGACGTAGTAAGCAAATAGTGGGGAATCCCGGCAGACTGTAGGCGCGGGCCACATTATCATATAAAACGGAAAACTGTCCGCGGACCGGACAAAATCACTTCGCAGGCCGTATGTTGCCCGCCCCTGCTTTAAGGCTAGTGTCTAGGCTTGAGTAAACTGATCCGCATACCGTTTAGTGTGAGAAAAACGTATTAAATAGGTATTGAAATGAGACGGGAGTTGCATGTTTGCAGTTGGAAATTTGTAATCACGCAAGTCTAATCTATGAATGTCGAAAAGCATTTTTTATTCATCTTCTCGTGTAGTAACCTAGACAAAATTTCAGTCGATGCCAGTTCACGTAGTGTAGGCCTACTGCTCACGAACCGATCGCTGGTTGCTTTCCTATAGTGTGTTCAATAGGATTGTTAAATAAGGATAGGATTGTTGAATAAGTAAATAATACTACCGCATACGCTGGCGGCGAAACGTTTTGAGTGCAACTGTAACCTATGCATGTACACATGTGCGTTTAGCTTACTCTCAGCACATCAACAAAGAATGGCATAAAGTTTATAATAGTCCTCAACCATTGGCGTAGGCTGGAATTGTATCACATCAATTTGTGAATGGGTAACCTATTGCCTCCTATCAATTCGTTTCTCTATTCTCTGTTTTTGCTGGTAACCATA
>NW_027648672.1:2500-22109 GCF_051294905.1 Botryllus schlosseri | reverse complement strand
TGGATTGTTTTGCAAATTTGGTTAGATTAAGCTCCCCAATAAAGTAACTTCAGAGGTGATCAAAATAGCTAGTGTTGCTACTCAAGTATAGAAGTTCAGGTAACCCTGTGAATTACTCCTCAAGTACAAGTACAAGTAGCGATTTCCAAGGCATGTCAAAACTACTTCTAGTGAAAATGGAAAACGCAGGTCTGAAAAGTATTCACGTAAGCATTTTTAAAAGTATATTTGGTCGAGGGTTCGCATACTTTTAGTAGTTAATTGGAATACCTTTTTTCCAAATTGCAGGGTGCTTTTTCATGACCGACAGAAAAAGGACTAATAATGCAACAAATAGCCTTCATTTTCGAATATATGTCAGGCTATCGTGGTACCGGCACTGTTTCTGCCCAGTAGCCACTACAATTACATTCATAAAATTTATGCAAACATATCTCAAGACTATACTCAGTACTTTACAAAATCCAAAGTGTCAAAAGTATGGGCTTGCGCAGAAACTTTTAATTAGAAGTTGAAGGAATAGTCCTTTCGAGTAAGCAGTTCAAGTAGCCTAAACCTACTCGAGCCCTCCTAAAAAGTAGAAGCACTTCGTTTCTGACCACTTCTGTGTAATATTCCATTGATCAATCCACGCCATATGCAAAGGTACTCTTGAAGATATCGTATTTAAGTAGCGTAGCCTGTGATAATTGTTGATAATTGCTAGCTACCTCCATTCATCTGTTTTCCGGAAATTATCCTATTGGTCTTTTTCACCATCACCCAATATATGCCCTTAGTGCAGTGTCTAAGCATAAACGTAATGACAACTCCTCCATCAACTTTGACTCCATGATATTGGTCAAGTATGATCGACATGGCTATTTCTGCTGAATCGAATCGGCCTTGATATTTCAACCGCATGGATTAGCCTACACAGCTTATAAATTGGAACCATCTATTAATGTTGAGTTAATATATTTATATTACAATTTATATTTTTTTCTGCTCCTATTATTGAAGATATTAGGCCATGAGATTAATAGCCTACTTATCAGAAGTATACCCGAATCCTGGATTGGAATTACAATGCTCAACCTAAAAATGTTTTGATATCAGATCAGTCTCTATTATCCATCTGTTAAATTCAAAATATTCATAGTAGCTGCAAAATTATAACCCGATAGTTTTTATGATTGGCATCATGCATTTGTCCGTCCATATGGTGTCTTATATCTTATAATTATTATATATTATGTTTAATCGTTGAATTGAGTACAACAACAATTTCTATTCAAATAGTTATTAAATGTGATGATTCTTTTTTGTGCCAGGCCTAAATTGATACAAAGGTAAATCACATTTTGAAGATGTGTGTTTACTGTCAGTCTTCTGGATCGGCTCACTTTCAATAGGACAATTCATTCCCGTCAAATAAGGCCTACTAGGAAAGACATAGAATACCCATATAAATGATGCGGCCCGCCGGCGTCGTCAAAACTGGAAAACTGGCCCGCGAGCACATTTGAGTTTGAGACCTCTGACAGGGGGTCACCAACACGCGGCCCGCGGGTCGCAATGCGGCCCGCCAGGTCATCTTTTGCGGCCCGCGACATGATTTGAGATTTCCGAAGAAAGCTAAGGAAACATTTTGAAATTCTGAAATTGACGTGTAATTGGCCAAAACATTTCCCAATACCGAGACGCTAGATAACTGCTTAGGGAAGTAATTCTTAAACTGAGGGGACGTCCCTCATATGGGGGGGGTCGTGAAAGCATACTGAAGAAGCCCGTGGAGCTGCGTTCAACTAAAAAATATTTCGCGCCCCCTGCGCGATTTTCCTCGAATTCATAATTATAGCTAGTGCTCTGTGTATAATCCGGAATTTATAATTATCGAATTCTCTCGTCAACATTCATAACCTCACATACCATCATACTATCCGTTCGGATAGCCAGCATTATGGATGCATTTTGTGATATGACGATAAGGGGCGCGAAATTTTTCAGTATCACATAGGGGGGCATATCAAAGGTTTGAGAACCACTGGCTTAGGGCTTTCCCACAAGATTAAGCTTCAATGTGGTATGGTCTTTCAGCTAGTTACGTATCTCGCTAGTCCAAAAAAGCGTTTCTAGGTATCGTGCACAGCTCGCAGCTTAAAATAATATGAAATTGATGACAGTGATACTTTGCTGTATTTTTATTCCTTAATAAAATATGACTTTTTTGTGGTCACTATACCCATTGCCTATGTTAGGTAGAACAGCGTTTTAAAACGTGGTTGCCCCCTCTATATCGATATTGAATTTATGCGGCCCGCGGCCGCTACAAAATTTGAAAAGTGGCCCGCGACCCGTTTTGAGTTGGCGACTCCTGACTTATTAGATGAGTTGTTGGCAAAGAGAATGTCTATGGATACAACACTTACAAGAGAAACGATCGTTGACATACAATCTTGAATCTTCGTTTCCCATTATCCGGTAGCCGCTGGCGAGTGTTAGGCCGAAAATACTCGGGATCATTTCAATATCAATAAATTATTCAATTGTATATTGAAGTTCAGTACCTTCAAGTCTCTTCAAGAGCAACTTAGTAGGCAGACACTGGCACAGGAACTTTAAATCTATTGATCGGTGCAGAACCGACTAATACGAAAATATCCAACAAGCCTCCAGAACCAAAGTCCAGTAATGTATTTCAGTATAAAGAATCTTGATAAAAAGTTGTAACAAAAGGCAATAACTGATCTGAATTTGATCATTGCAAAATAGCAGCTGATGGCACGAACATTTGTGCGGTTTAAATGCCAGTCGAGAAGGGTAACGTCTCAATTTCAAATGTGAAGTCGGCAAAATACAGAATATTCAGTGAAACATACTGGACGCATGTTCAATTGTTTCATTGTGCACTAAATGCCAGATTTTGTAGTATTGTCACTGGGGTGTAGTGTCGTCTCTGATCGTAACCTAATCTCAACCATTAACAAGTCGATCATATAGAACCAGGATCGGGTCAAAGTATTCATTGTGGGTACATCGATGCAGACTTTTTAGTTGATTTCATGTCCGAGCATAGCAAGATGTTCAAATGAAATGCTATGAAGGTTTTGAAATGCGCCCCAAGCTAGATGCTGTCGTTTGAATATCAGCAAAGGTGTAAGTTATCAATTTTATCCGTAAAAAATATCAATCAGGCTCTAGAAGCGACCGCGTAACCGTACGAAACAGAGATCACATCACCATCACCGATGTTGAATATGTGGCATACTTCTTCTGCCATAGTCAAGTGTGAGTTTAGCATTGCAGTTCCAAACTGCCAATGACAAATTTCCGCAGAAAGAGCACATAATAGCACCACACACAAGTTCTTTCTTGCAGTGCGACCGGTCTCTGGAATATTGACGAGATGGGCGGCAGGCTAACGTAGCTGCCCCTCACTTCGGATCTCTACTCAAATGAAAACCCAGGTTGAGACGAATCTTGAAGACAGTCTTGCCGGGAAACTTGTGCCTGAATAATAATAACCATTATGTGATGGTGATACGATTGTTGATATACAATGTTCTTTCCAATTCTCTACTAGTTGCTGACGATTACCCCTGACGAGTGTCAGCCAAAATATTTGCGTTCATTTCAATATCAATCTATTATTCAATTGTATATTGCAGTTCTGTACCCCCCACAGTCTCTTCAATATGTAATGACACACATTATTCACTACCACAATTATAAAGATCATTAAAGCCGGACACTTTGGCATTAGCCAGACTAAAATTTCTGATATATTCAGAGGTGGTCAAAGTAAGTAAGCGTTGGTACTCAAGTAGAAATAGTAGCGCCAAAATTCCTATGCAATTACAAGTAGAAGCAACAATATCCGAGACCACATGAAAATTACTTTGGGTGGGGGCAGAAAATATAAAGTCTGCCTAAGTGCTCGAGTAAGTAATTTAAATAAGTAGATTCATACTTTCCATACTTTTAGCGGTTAATCAGAGTCTGTTACTCTCAAATTGAAAAATGTATCTTTTTTGCGACTAACGCGAGATAACTAATGGCCTCGGGTAGGGCAAATCGAGTATTGGACTTCCAGCATCGCTCATAATGACGCCAAAACGGAAGATGTGAAGAGTTGAAACAATATACCATTAATGCAGTTCCTCATCCCATGAAAAATTCAGTATTTTTTGACCATACCTATTTCACTGCACTTTGTGACAATGCTTGTGGGTTGATCATGTCATTTTCACCGACATCCTAGCTTTGCAGGCCTATTACATTTCATATGCTGCGATACAACCTATAGAGGTTTTCAGCCTTCCTCAGTGAAACCGGTATCAAATCTAAAACTCTCGTCGATAAGTTAGCTCTTAGAGGCAAGGAGCGTGTAATTTCCGTACTCGTTAAAAACAATCTCTTACTTCTCGACTCCAATCATCAAAACTAATAATACTCGGATCATTGCGCCCTAGTACCAATTTCTAATGATAAAAATCAAAGCTAGCTAACCTTGTTGAAGTTCGGTGATCCGTGGATTACGTTGGCCCCGATTTTCGAGTAATCACTGCCCGATGGCAGAAAGACCAGTTTCGGGGTAGAGGTGGATGGGCTTCGCGACGTAGACGACAATTGTCTTCCTAATCCCATCGGCGAGGCAGAAGTGACGCCGGGTTGAAAAGTACCGCCAGAGGAGTTTTGACTTGAAAGCGCAGATCTGCACGTGAAAGTGGCTGCTTCATCTGTGTCAAAGTGTATCGTCAACTATAGTCATTATGACCGGCCTGATGGCTTTTTAAAATGGAATGAGACGGTCAACAAATTAAGAGTTTGCCAAAATATGAAAAATGGGTAGGCAATGAGTTGAGAGATTGTAATCGGGCATAAGCTACTTCAACAACTTATCACATACTCCTAAAGATGTGCCTGCTGAATATGGGATATCGTAAATCATGACAAATATATCCATCAGAGGACATAATAAAGGGAAAGTGATTCTTTTAAAGAACAGTAACAAATTTGAAATCGGCAATAATTCACGGTAACATGCTTAATGGCCGACACTCGTCAGGGGTATTCGTTAGCAAATAGTAGAGAATTGGAAAGAAAGATCGTATCATAAAATTTACTCACTTTACAACTACTACTGTAGATTTTGATAAAAGGCACACAAATAAAAGCGTGTTCCACTGTATATTGAAGTTCTGTACCTCCAAGAAGATGGACACTTGGACAGCTTGAAGGCAATCCAATACACTGACATCTCCAGTATGTCTGTAATGATTTGGTCTCTTTTGGTAGAATTGGGGGGACAGTTCGCGAGAATTAGGAAATGTCTCTTGCTGAAATTTTGAAAATATTTTCGCAGGTTATTCAAAGTCTCGTGCTTCCTCATTTACAAGTGGAGGGCAAGAGGATAAAAAACGTGTTAGATAGTCCGTTGCTAAACAATATCGACAAGACGGCGGCCGAGCATCTGCGCGGACTATTAGTGGTAAGTGATGAAATTCATTGAATGTAATATTTAGAGCCTGACTGAATTCGGATTTTTTGAGTACGTAAAACTTGTAACTCTCAGCACCTTCTCCTATAACCGCGATACATCCAGCCGATATTCAAAAGATATGGCATCTAGCTTAAGGTGTGTTTCCAAAACTTCACAGCATTTAGTATTCGTGCAGCTATACCTTGACATGAAATAAACTAGAAAGTCTGCAGCTAGGCAGCTTTAAGGAATCAACATTCCTAGTCTAGCAGTCGCAGATTATAGCTCTCTTGACTCCCAACTATCATACTGTGACGTCACGAAAATTGCAGATATTTTTCACCTCGAATACCCGATACCGATATTTCTTTCAAAGTATAATATCAATCGGTCAGTTTCTTATAATAACACTGTAATTATATTATTATTAAATGACATTAAAATTGAAATAAATTTTTTTTTTTTCAGAAACATTGTGGACCCGTGATAAAGGGGCTGCGGTCGTCTCCAGATCTATCCGACGAGTATCATTCCGAATACGGATATCTCGGTCCTCTCCTGTGCGTTCACGTGATAAAACTGAGAGAGGCGGAAGCGCACAAGGCACAATTACTGGCATCGGCTGGGCTTAGTAGGCCGTCGGTAAGTGTTGCATCGGCGATTGTAGATTAAAAATGATCGGGTTCCAAACAGGTCTGGGTGCTCTGATTTGAGTCGAGTAGTGAGGAAGGATTTTTGTGTATTGAAATTGTACGCTCCGAGCCACTGAGAGTTAATTTATCAACGAGTTTCGACACTGTCTTGTAAACTCAATTGCTAGTATTGCAACACACGAAACATGTAGTATAAAGCTATGTACGTTATTGGAAATGATATTTCTTTGAAGACGTGATTAACCCACAACATTGTCGCAAATTGCAATGAAATAGGCTTTGTCGTAAAAATACTGAATTAACGTTATGGTTTGTAGAACTAGCGTTATGTTCTTTGTAGTCACATAAAAAGTAGGTACATATTTTAACTAGTCCGTTGACATGTGAGCACGCGGCGTCCTAGCGTGTGACATTTCGGCAGATGAGCATGGGAGTTGAATTACAGGTCAGGATTGGGTTAGGACTATGTTTAGGGTTAGGATATATATATACCGTAAACCGGGGTAACATTGGACAATTTTCAACAATTCCGCTCTGTATCTTGGAAATGCTGGGGTGTAGGGGAGGCAAGTTTTGTGTTTTTCATGGGTCATGGAGCAAAGATTAGAATTACCTAATCCAAAATCTTCATGGTCATAAATAAGTACCTTATTTTCGTAAATTATCCGTGTCCAAAGTTACCCCTGCATGTGGGGTAACTTTGGACAATGTAGTTTTCTGTATGCCTTTACACTCTATTGTTTATGAAACCTCGTAAATAAGGCTTATTTGGCAAGAGTTGATGAGAGCAGTGGCTAAAACTGAAACAAAATAGTTTATGTCTGGCCTATTGCATGATTTTTACCTAATCCACCCCCCCCCCCCAAAAAAAAATTAGGTAGTTTATGAAGGGTAATGCTCCCTTATTCATCCCTTATCTCAATTTTGCCTCATGCCTTCACCAATTGGGACTTATAAATAACATATATATGGTGATGAGGGGTATCCCACTGGCAGTGTCAGCAACCGACAGCAAACATTAAGCATGTTACCGTGAATTATTGCCGATTTCAAATTTGTTACTGTTCTTTAAAAGAATCACTTTCCCTTTATTATGTCCTCTGATGGATATATTTGTCATGATTTACGATATCCCATATTCAGCAGGCACATCTTTAGGAGTATGTGATAAGTTGTTGAAGTAGCTTATGCCCGATTACAATCTCTCAACTCATTGCCTACCCATTTTTCATATTTTGGCAAACTCTTAATTTGTTGACCGTCTCATTCCATTTTAAAAAGCCATCAGGCCGGTCATAATGACTATAGTTGACGATACACTTTGACACAGATGAAGCAGCCACTTTCACGTGCAGATCTGCGCTTTCAAGTCAAAACTCCTCTGGCGGTACTTTTCAACCCGGCGTCACTTCTGCCTCGCCGATGGGATTAGGAAGACAATTGTCGTCTACGTCGCGAAGCCCATCCACCTCTACCCCGAAACTGGTCTTTCTGCCATCGGGCAGTGATTACTCGAAAATCGGGGCCAACGTAATCCACGGATCACCGAACTTCAACAAGGTTAGCTAGCTTTGATTTTTATCATTAGAAATTGGTACTAGGGCGCAATGATCCGAGTATTATTAGTTTTGATGATTGGAGTCGAGAAGTAAGAGATTGTTTTTACGAGTACGGAAATTACACGCTCCTTGCCTCTAAGAGCTAACTTATCGACGAGAGTTTTAGATTTGATACCGGTTTCACTGAGGAAGGCTGAAAACCTCTATAGGTTGTATCGCAGCATATGAAATGTAATAGGCCTGCAAAGCTAGGATGTCGGTGAAAATGACATGATCAACCCACAGCATTGTCACAAAGTGCAGTGAAATAGGTATGGTCAAAAAATACTGAATTTTTCATGGGATGAGGAACTGCATTAATGGTATATGTTTCAACTCTTCACATCTTCCGTTTGGCGTCATTATGAGCGATGCTGGAAGTCCAATACTCGATTTGCCCTACCCGAGGCCATTAGTTATCTCGCGTTAGTCGCAAAAAAGATACATTTTTCAATTTGAGAGTAACAGACTCTGATTAACCGCTAAAAGTATGGAAAGTATGAATCTACTTATTTAAATTACTTACTCGAGCACTTAGGCAGACTTTATATTTTCTGCCCCCACCCAAAGTAATTTTCATGTGTCTCGGATATTGTTGCTTCTACTTGTAATTGCATAGGAATTTTGGCGCTACTATTTCTACTTGAGTACCAACGCTTACTACTTTGACCACCTCTGAATATATCAGAAATTTTAGTCTGGCTAATGCCAAAGTGTCCGGCTTTAATGATCTTTATAATTGTGGTAGTGAATAATGTGTGTCATTACATATTGAAGAGACTGTGGGGGGTACAGAACTGCAATATACAATTGAATAATAGATTGATATTGAAATGAACGCAAATATTTTGGCTGACACTCGTCAGGGGTAATCGTCAGCAACTAGTAGAGAATTGGAAAGAACATTGTATATCAACAATCGTATCACCATCACATAATGGTTATTATTATTCAGGCACAAGTTTCCGGCAGACTGTCTTCAGATTCGTCTCAACCTGGGTTTTCATTTGAGTAGAGATCCGAAGTGAGGGGCAGCTACGTTAGCCTGCCGCCATCTCGTCAATATTCCAGAGACCGGTCGCACTGCAAGAAAGAACTTGTGTGTGGTGCTATTATGTGCTCTTCTGCGGAAATTTGTCATGGGCAGTTTGGAACTGCAATGCTAAACTCACACTTGACTATGGCAGAAGAAGTATGCCACATATTCAACATCGGTGATGGTGATGTGATCTCTGTTTCGTACGGTTACGCGGTCGCTTCTAGAGCCTGATTGATATTTTTTACGGATAAAATTGATAACTTACACCTTTGCTGATATTCAAACGACAGCATCTAGCTTGGGGCGCATTTCCAAAACTTCATAGCATTCATTTGAACATCTTGCTATGCTCGGACATGAAATCAACTAAAAAGTCTGCATCGATGTACCCACAATGAATACTTTGACCCGATCTGGTTCTATATGATCGACTTGTTAATGGTTGAGATTAGGTTACGATCAGAGACGACACTACACCCCAGTGACAATACTACAAAATCTGGCATTTAGTGCACAATGAACAATTGAACATGCGTCCAGTATGTTTCACTGAATATTCTGTATTTGCCGACTTCACATTTGAAATTGAGACGTTACCCTTCTCGACTGGCATTTAAACCGCACAAATGTTCGTGCCATCGCTGCTATTTTGCAATGATCAAATTCAGATCAGTTATTGCCTTTTGTTACAACTTTTTATCAAGATTCTTTATACTGAAATACATTACTGGACTTTGGTTCTGGAGGCTTGTTGGATATTTTCGTATTAGTCGGTTCTGCACCGATCAATAGATTTAAAGTTCCTGTGCCAGTGTCTGCCTACTAAGTTGCTCTTGAAGAGACTTGAAGGTACTGAACTTCAATATACAATTGAATAATTTATTGATATTGAAATGATCCCGAGTATTTTCGGCCAACACTCGCCAGCGGCTACCGGATAATGGGAAAGAAGATTCAAGATTGTATGTCAACGATCGTTTCTCTTGTAAGTGTTGTATCCATAGACATTCTCTTTGCCAACAACTCATCTAATAAGTCAGGAGTCGCCAACTCAAAACGGGTCGCGGGCCACTTTTCAAATTTTGTAGCGGCCGCGGGCCGCATAAATTCAATATCGATATAGAGGGGGCAACCACGTTTTAAAACGCTGTTCTACCTAACATAGGCAATGGGTATAGTGACCACAAAAAAGTCATATTTTATTAAAGGAATAAAAATACAGCAAAGTATCACTGTCATCAATTTCATATTATTTTAAGCTGCGAGCTGTGCACGATACCTAGAAACGCTTTTTTGGACTAGCGAGATACGTAACTAGCTGAAAGACCATACCCACTTGAAGCTTAATCTTGTGGGAAAGCCCTAAGCCAGTGGTTCTCAAACCTTTGATATGCCCCCCTATGTGATACTGAAAAATTTCGCGCCCCTTATCGTCATATCACAAAATGCATCCATAATGCTGGCTATCCGAACGGATAGTATGATGGTATGTGAGGTTATGAATGTTGACGAGAGAATTCGATAATATAAATTCCGGATTATACACAGAGCACTAGCTATAATTATGAATTCGAGGAAAATCGCGCAGGGCGCGAAATATTTTTTAGTTGAACGCAGCTCCACGGCTTCTTCAGATGCTTTCACGACCCCATATGAGGGACGTCCCCTCAGTTTAAGAATTACTTCCCTAAGCAGTTATCTAGGCGTCTCGGTATTGGAAATGTTTTGGCCATTACACGTCAATTTCAGAATTTCAAAATGTTTCCTTAGCTTTCTTCCGAAATCTCAAATCATGTCGCGGGCCGCAAAAGATGACCTGGCGGGCCGCATGCGACCCGCGGGCCGCGTGTTGGTGACCCCTGTCAGAGGTCTCAAACTCAAATGTGCTCGCGGGCCAGTTTTCCAGTTTTGACGACGCCGCGGGCCGCATCATTTATATGGGTATTCTATGTCTTTCCTAGTAGGCCTTATTTGACGGGAATGAATTGTCCTATTGAAAGTGAGCCGATCCAGAAGACTGACAGTAAACACACATCTTCAAAATGTGATTTACCTTTGTATCAATTTAGGCCTGGCACAAAAAGAATCATCACATTTATAACTATTTGAATAGAATTGTTGTTGTACTCAATTCAACGATTAAACATAATATATAATAATTATAAGATATAGACACCATATGGACGGACAAATGCATGATGCCATCATAAAAACTATCGGGTTATAATTTTGCAGCTACTATGAATATTTTGAATTTAACAGATGGATAATAGAGACTGATCTGATATCAAAACATTTTTAGGTTGAGCATTGTAATTCCAATCCAGGATTCGGGTATACTTCTGATAAGTAGGCTATTAATCTCATGGCCTAATATCTTCAATAATAGGAGCAGAAAAAATATAAATGTAATATAAATATATTAACTCAACATTAATAGATGGTTCCAATTTATAAGCTGTGTAGGCTAATCCATGCGGTTGAAATATCAAGGCCGATTCGATTCAGCAGAAATAGCCATGTCGATCATACTTGACCAATATCATGGAGTCAAAGTTGATGGAGGGTTGTCATTACGTTTATGCTTAGACACTGCACTAAGGGCATATATTGGTGATGGTGAAAAAGACCAATAGGATAATTTCCGGAAAACAGATGAATGGAGGTAGCTAGCAATTATCAACAATTATCACAGGCTACGCTACTTAAATACGATATCTTCAAGAGTACCTTTGCATATGGCGTGGATTGATCAATGGAATATTACACAGAAGTGGTCAGAAACGAAGTGCTTCTACTTTTTAGGAGGGCTCGAGTAGGTTTAGGCTACTTGAACTGCTTACTCGAAGGACTATTCCTTCAACTTCTAATTAAAAGTTTCTGCGCAAGCCCATACTTTTGACACTTTGGATTTTGTAAAGTACTGAGTATAGTCTTGAGATATGTTTGCATAAATTTTATGAATGTAATTGTAGTGGCTACTGGGCGAAACAGTGCCGGTACCACGATAGCCTGACATATATTCGAAAATGAAGGCTATTTGTTGCATTATTAGTCCTTTTCTGTCGGTCATGAAAAAGCACCCTGCAATTTGGAAAAAAGGTATTCCAATTAACTACTAAAAGTATGCGAACCCTCGACCAAATATACTTTTAAAAATGCTTACGTGAATACTTTTCAGACCTGCGTTTTCCATTTTCACTAGAAGTAGTTTTGACATGCCTTGGAAATCGCTACTTGTACTTGTACTTGAGGAGTAATTCACAGGGTTACCTGAACTTCTATACTTGAGTAGCAACACTAGCTATTTTGATCACCTCTGATGTTACTTTATTGGGAGCTTAATCTAACCAAATTTGCAAAACAATCCACCACAACAATTTAGAAGCAGCTAGTAACTGAATCCTAATGAGAGTGTATAGGAAAAAGTATCGGGAAATATTTTGTATGCGATGTCTGGCATTGGCGTCAAACGACAATAAGTCGTGCTCAAGACCAGTGGTTCTCAACCTTTTTGTCTTCGCGGACTCCTTTCGGACCGCCACGGACCCCCGCGGACCCCCACGAAATTTTAGTTCAAATTTTGCTCGTGAACTCGTCATCTATCTTGTGCAATTGACAACTGTAGGCTTCGTGATAAACAGCAGCAAAAGTATCTCTCTTGAAAATAAAATCATACTATTTCATGTAGAAATTGGGTTGACTTCTATTATTTCAAAGTGAATTCTGCAACTGCATTTCCTGAAATACGCGGTCGTGTCTTGAAAATCCGCGTCTTCGATTTGATATGAACGATTGCCGAAAATCAATTTCCACAAATATCGGTGGAGGCGAATATAATAATAACGCGTAACGCTTCCGACGGCACATTTGGGTATGATCGCAACAAATATGGCACCGAAATTGACAACATTTTTTAATGAACATACAGCGTCAAGCCTGGTCATGAAGTTATTATGGGAAGAATGGTTGAGTAGCCTATATCACAGGTGAAAATGGATTTTTGTAAACATTTCGAAGTCACCGTGAACCTTACTCATCCAACTTTTTTTTTCATAATCCCCAACAAAACATCTTTAAACAGCAAAAGGTTTGTATCAGTTGGCTATTGGCAATATAGCAATTAAAATGAGTCTGCATGGCGGGATATTTCATCTCAGATGGCCTTTCTATTGATGTGAGCTTTGGAGTTTTACTATTAATGAAGCAAAACTGCCTCGTGATTTTCCAATAAAAAATACCAATTAGGTTATCAACTATTTTGAGGCTTCGCGGACCCCTAGGGATCCGCGAGACCTCTAAATTTGCAATGTGATTGAAAACCCAATATTTACTTTTTAAATCAGGGAAAACGTGATGCAGTTTCACTTCACAACTGCTAAAACCTCATGACTCACATCATCAGACCAATCATTCACTGATCGCGCGTTTTACTGAGCCTCTATTCTTCTCTCATAATTAAATTGACCGTAAACGAAATGATCGGAGCTTACAGCTTACGCTGTCCTAAACTAATATAGTATAGTAGCTTAATAGCAAAATGTCTATTTCTGTTCTCTGTTTTTAACTTAACCAAACCTCTTGTTTTATTGAAATTGAATTCCAATATAGTTATATATAGTCCTCAACCATTGGCGCAGGCTAGAATTGCATAATATCAATTTGTAAATGGGTAATGTAGGCTATTGCATCTTATCAATTCGTTTTTTTATTCTCTATTTCGGCCGGTGACTCTATAATCCAAGGCTATGCAATTACTTACGTAGTTTAGCATTTCTACGTATATGGGAGCGATAAAGCGCCTTCTCGCGTTTATATTTAACTTTATATTCGTTCATAGGTCCAGAATCAATGACCACTCAATCTGTATTTCAGACAGCTAGCAAAATGCAATGACGTAATGCCTCATAGTCATACTTCGATAAGACAACTTGACTTGAACTGTGACTCGACTCGTGACTTGACTTGACTCGACTCACCTCCAAAAATCGAGTGACTTGACTTGACTCGAGTCACCTTCGAAAATCGATTGACTTGACTTGACTCGAGTCAAAATGTGCAATGACTCGGAATGACTCGTGACTCGAAGGTAGTGACTTGATCCCAACACTGCCGTGAGGTCATCTAATCTGCGCCCCCGTTTTTTTTCTCCTCCGTGCTATCCGTGATTGCTGAGGGCCTAGCAGGATAGCTGCGAATACCAATTTTCGAGTCTTAGGTATGACCCGGGCGGGGATCGAACCCACGACCTACCGATCGAGAAGCCGGACGCATAACTATTACACTATCTCGCTCGGACATATTCAAAAACCTCAAAAAGGAGGACAAATCCACCTAACGGCGGACGTATGGTAACCCTAAGTAACGGAGTATTTCTACATTTTCGGATTACTCGAGTAGCCTTTCGATTTTCAAATATGTGTATGCTATTTTTCTGTCTGTATGCTCGTTATGTATTTCAGCTGGTTTAAAATAAGACTCTCTCTTTATCTTTCAGGTATACCTCAAGATCTCGTGACTGCAATTATCATTCGATCACAATGACCCATTTTCGAATCACGCGCCAATAATGGCATTTTTACCATCCGCCATACTTTTTTATGATCGTATAGGGCCCACTGAACGCACAAAATGTTAACACCGTATCCGATATAACTTCTCCGTATTACTCTTCGACTAAACTACGGCCTTAAAAATATGGGATAGGGGCCCAATGCCATGATATTTTAGAAAATGGGGTGTTCGACGAGTAAACGAAGGATTAGCATCGCATTTCCACATGCCTATCAATACTATCATTTGCTCCCATGATGCGGGCGAATGAATAAATATTCTCTCGAAAATTGATATCTCATGGGATGCATTGATTTTAATCAAGTTCTCCACACCTTCCTTGTAGCTCAATTTCCAGCTTTTTGACAGTCCATGCGAGCGAATTACGATCGTTTAAACAACTATACTTATTTACTTGAGTAGATTTAAAGTCAATAAATTCTACTTAAAGTAGTTCTAGGTTGCTTTTACAAGTACTACTTCTACTCGTACTTGAGTAGAGTTTTGCGTCAGTACTTTTACTTTGGTAGCTTTCGTGACCACCTCTGGTGACGTCATATGTGTTCATGCCTCATTTTATAACCCGCTAGGGGGCACTAAAGAGCGTCTGGACTCTGGCCCGGACGACAATAATGGTAACCCTCAAACCCTGTTTTCATACTGTGTTGCCGCTCGGATATCGTGTCTGGGATATGTTAGGGCTGCCACTGACATTATTGTGAATATAAATATAACGACTGACCATATTTCAAACATGAGACTGACTATATTGTGAACAAGACTATCCCTATTGTGAACACCCGACTGACCTTATTTTAAAAAAATGCCCTTATTGCGAACATAAGCAGAAATATAAAGATTGAACGCTGTTAACGGTATCATATTTTACAAGAGTGCATGTATTTTCACGGTTATTTGCAAATTGATGACTAAAAATTGCGGAAATGTAGGGGGCCCCTCATAAAATCAAAGTAAGCTATTTTGATGGGTGCAGAAATTTATTGTTTGACCATTGTACATAGCACCATATTCTACATGGGTAGGGGCCAAAATGTATTTTCAAGGTTATTCGCAAAATGATTACTAAAAAGTGTAAATGTAAGAGTGAGGCCCCTCATAAAATCAAATTAAGCGGGTACAGAAATTTAACGATCGACAACTATTTACGGTACCATATTCGGGTCCAGTCTACTTTCATTTCCACGAAGATATGAACATCACAAATCAGGGTTCCGTGAACATGTCAAAATTTGTGACGGTTACAATCGGGGTACAATTAGGGATTAGGTTGAGGTGTATTATAAAATTAGGGTTGGGGGTAAGGGTTAGGTTGGAGCCGCATAAAATTAGGGTTGGGTAAAGTTGGCGGTTAAGGGTTAGTTAGGATATTATAAAGTTGGGTTGGGGTAGCCTACAATGAAATTAGGGTTGGGGTGAGTTTGGGCCGTGTTGGCCAATATGGAATCGGTGTCTCGTGCACACCAAAGATTCTATTGACTACACACAGGTGTGACGATGAAAACCGTCTTGGCACACCAAAGATATTGCGCTTAGCGTACCGGGATTCCAACCCGGCGTGTTGGGGTATCGTATGATTAGGGACTCATAGGGAGTAATTATAAACTTAAATTAAACTTAGACATGTTCATGGGGAACTCTGATTGGTCAATTAGTCATGTTGTCATGGATGAGAAAATTTTAGACTAGACCTCCATATTCTACAATGGTGCATGGATTTTCACGGTTACTTGCAAAATAATACTGTAACAAAATGAGATTTGATGATTGACCCCTCTTCAAGGATTTCCACTGTTATTCAGAAAATGATCATAGTTGTACAAAAGCACAAACTGAGAAGGGGTGGACCTTTGAAGCGCGTAAATCAAGCTTACCATACTATAGACAAGTCGCATCCACTATAGCCTGGTTATCATTGTAGAGCTCAAGTGCTCTTTTGCAGACCATAGACCTGTGTAATTCGGTTAAATTAGAACTTTACCCTGTGTCTGAGCGGTCCGCACTTGTGTGGATTCAAGTTGCACTGCCTGAATGTGGCATATACTGGAAAAGATATCTGAACAGGTGTACGATACAATTATCGCAACTTCGTAGCTTTTCTGTCAACATTTGATCACTTTCAGGTCACAAACTACAGCACGTCTCTGGGTCAGCTATGGTATCTTTGCGTGTTCGTATTTCGTCTCATTGTGGTGGTGACGATCGGCGGTGCTGGTAAGTTTGCATTCAACATTTAAATGTTATTTTATGTAAAATGTTTGATGACATTCTTTGCGCTGATCAAATGCCCGAATTATTGATGAAATCGCACTCCTGTTGAGTATTTCTATACCCACTCACTCTTGTCCATATGGGAGTCATGTGCCCTGATTTTGAGCACTTTCAATGTGCGGTAACACAATACCTTGCTTTGAAAGACTTTAGACTGCTGTTTACTTCGTGTTATATCTTCGAAAACAAGCCGTATCTCGATGGGTTAGGGTTAGGGTTAGGGTTAGGGTTAGGGTTAGGGTTAGGGTTAGGGTTAGGGTTAGGGTTAGGGTTAGGGTTAGGGTTAGGGTTAGGGTTAGGGTTAGGGTTAGGGTTAGGGTTAGGGTTAGGGTTAGGGTTAGGGTTAGGGTTAGGGTTAGGGTTAGGGTTAGGGTTAGGGTTAGGGTTAGGGTTAGGTTAGGGTTAGGGTTAGGGTTAGGGTTAGGGTTAGGGTTAGGGTTAGGGTTAGGGTTAGGGTTAGGGTTAGGGTTAGGGTTAGGGTTAGGGTTAGGGTTAGGGTTAGGGTTAGGGTTAGGGTTAGGGTTAGGGTTAGGGTTAGGGTTAGGGTTAGGGTTAGGGTTAGGGTTAGGGTTAGGGTTAGGGTTAGGGTTAGGGTTAGGGTTAGGGTTAGGGTTAGGGTTAGGGTTAGGGTTAGGGTTAGGGTTAGGGTTAGGGTTAGGGTTAGGGTTAGGGTTAGGGTTAGGGTTAGGGTTAGGGTTAGGGTTAGGGTTAGGGTTAGGGTTAGGGTTAGGTTAGGGTTAGGGTTAGGGTTAGGGTTAGGGTTAGGGTTAGGGTTAGGGTTAGGGTTAGGGTTAGGGTTAGGGTTAGGGTTAGGGTTAGGGTTAGGGTTAGGGTTAGGGTTAGGGTTAGGGTTAGGGTTAGGGTTAGGGTTAGGGTTAGGGTTAGGGTTAGGGTTAGGGTTAGGGTTAGGGTTAGGGTTAGGGTTAGGGTTAGGGTTAGGGTTAGGGTTAGGGTTAGGGTTAGGGTTAGGGTTAGGGTTAGGGTTAGGGTTAGGGTTAGGGTTAGGGTTAGGGTTAGGGTTAGGGTTAGGGTTAGGGTTAGGGTTAGGGTTAGGGTTAGGGTTAGGGTTAGGGTTAGGGTTAGGGTTAGGGTTAGGGTTAGGGTTAGGGTTAGGGTTAGGGTTAGGGTTAGGGTTAGGGTTAGGGTTAGGGTTAGGGTTAGGGTTAGGGTTAGGGTTAGGGTTAGGGTTAGGGTTAGGGTTAGGGTTAGGGTTAGGGTTAGGGTTAGGGTTAGGGTTAGGGTTAGGGTTAGGGTTAGGGTTAGGGTTAGGGTTAGGGTTAGGGTTAGGGTTAGGGTTAGGGTTAGGGTTAGGGTTAGGGTTAGGGTTAGGGTTAGGGTTAGGGTTAGGGTTAGGGTTAGGGTTAGGGTTAGGGTTAGGGTTAGGGTTAGGGTTAGGGTTAGGGTTAGGGTTAGGGTTAGGGTTAGGGTTAGGGTTAGGGTTAGGGTTAGGGTTAGGGTTAGGTTAGGGTTAGGGTTAGGGTTAGGGTTAGGGTTAGGGTTAGGGTTAGGGTTAGGGTTAGGGTTAGGGTTAGGGTTAGGGTTAGGGTTAGGGTTAGGGTTAGGGTTAGGGTTAGGGTTAGGGTTAGGGTTAGGGTTAGGGTTAGGGTTAGGGTTAGGGTTAGGGTTAGGGTTAGGGTTAGGGTTAGGGTTAGGGTTAGGGTTAGGGTTAGGGTTAGGGTTAGGGTTAGGGTTAGGGTTAGGGTTAGGGTTAGGGTTAGGGTTAGGGTTAGGGTTAGGGTTAGGGTTAGGGTTAGGGTTAGGGTTAGGGTTAGGGTTAGGGTTAGGGTTAGGGTTAGGGTTAGGGTTAGGGTTAGGGTTAGGGTTAGGGTTAGGGTTAGGGTTAGGGTTAGGGTTAGGGTTAGGGTTAGGGTTAGGGTTAGGGTTAGGGTTAGGGTTAGGGTTAGGGTTAGGGTTAGGGTTAGGGTTAGGGTTAGGGTTAGGGTTAGGGTTAGGGTTAGGGTTAGGGTTAGGGTTAGGGTTAGGGTTAGGGTTAGGGTTAGGGTTAGGGTTAGGGTTAGGGTTAGGGTTAGGGTTAGGGTTAGGGTTAGGGTTAGGGTTAGGGTTAGGGTTAGGGTTAGGGTTAGGGTTAGGGTTAGGGTTAGGGTTAGGGTTAGGGTTAGGGTTAGGGTTAGGTTAGGGTTAGGGTTAGGGTTAGGGTTAGGGTTAGGGTTAGGGTTAGGGTTAGGGTTAGGGTTAGGGTTAGGGTTAGGGTTAGGGTTAGGGTTAGGGTTAGGGTTAGGGTTAGGGTTAGGGTTAGGGTTAGGGTTAGGGTTAGGGTTAGGGTTAGGGTTAGGGTTAGGGTTAGGGTTAGGGTTAGGGTTAGGGTTAGGGTTAGGGTTAGGGTTAGGGTTAGGGTTAGGGTTAGGGTTAGGGTTAGGGTTAGGGTTAGGGTTAGGGTTAGGGTTAGGTTAGGGTTAGGGTTAGGGTTAGGGTTAGGGTTAGGGTTAGGGTTAGGGTTAGGGTTAGGGTTAGGGTTAGGGTTAGGGTTAGGGTTAGGGTTAGGGTTAGGGTTAGGGTTAGGGTTAGGGTTAGGGTAGGTTAGGGTTAGGGTTAGGGTTAGGGTTAGGGTTAGGGTTAGGGTTAGGGTTAGGGTTAGGGTTAGGGTTAGGTTAGGGTTAGGGTTAGGGTTAGGGTTAGGGTTAGGGTTAGGGTTAGGGTTAGGGTTAGGGTTAGGGTTAGGGTTAGGGTTAGGGTTAGGGTTAGGGTTAGGGTTAGGGTTAGGGTTAGGGTTAGGGTTAGGGTTAGGGTTAGGGTTAGGGTTAGGGTTAGGGTTAGGGTTAGGGTTAGGGTTAGGGTTAGGGTTAGGGTTAGGGTTAGGGTTAGGGTTAGGGTTAGGGTTAGGGTTAGGGTTAGGGTTAGGGTTAGGGTTAGGGTTAGGGTTAGGGTTAGGGTTAGGGTTAGGGTTAGGGTTAGGGTTAGGGTTAGGGTTAGGGTTAGGGTTAGGGTTAGGGTTAGGGTTAGGGTTAGGGTTAGGGTTAGGGTTAGGGTTAGGGTTAGGGTTAGGGTTAGGGTT